>NW_027192575.1:218965-222483 GCF_042370625.1 Thermothelomyces heterothallicus | reverse complement strand
GGGGGGGGCTCCTTGCGTTGTCCGGACAGAAATCGTGCCATGTACGGATTCATTGGACTCGGTATACGTACATAACTTAGTAGGTACGGATATGCTGACAAACAATACAGTGTACCAAGGACGCATATCAACATGCCGAATGTGGTAATTACAATCAGCGCAGCATCAGGTCCCTGGATACTAGTGTAGTAACTTAATCTCTCTCGAAGTAGTGTCTGGCGTATGCAGTCGACTTGAGGATTCGGTCGCCATACGGAGGAATAATACTTTATACCTATGTAGCCACACAGCGCGCGAGGCATCATGGAACGTGAATTTCATTCTGACAAGGGACAAGTGGTCGGTTGCGCCGCCCGGTGTGTCAACAGGTGGACGGGTGGCGTGGTAGTTAATGCTTTGTCTCGGGTAGAGTGGAAAATGGCCTCCTCCCGCTTCTCCCCTATCCCCCTCTAAAGTGGACCGACAAGGGAGCCCGCGGTGAAAAGCTCCCGAAGGACTCCGCGATTGCAGCGCGTCCCTTGTCAAGTACACTAGTGTATTTGGTATGTTGGGTCGCTGCAGGCTTTGGATGGAGCGGGGCAGGTATCCCCGGACCTCCGCAGAATCTGATTTGCTACCGGAAGGGCAACACGGCGAACACGGCGATGTGCCGTCCATACTAGTACATCGTACGGTGCCAGTGTACAACAGTACTGCGGTAGCGTAGTGTTTTGTAAGTACTATTACTATGCAAGTAACCCGTAGTGTGAAAACAAGCTTAATAAATCTTGATCCCGCTGCAGTCGAGACCCGGCGTTCTGGTTCTCAATAACTAGTATACCCCATTATACCTTTGCCGCAGCTTCGGTGTCAGCATTTAAAATCCAGAGCAAACCAAGTAATCACTCCAACCAAAAATGGGGTCTGTTGAGCCGAACGCGGCTAGAGTCGCCATTGTTACCGGTGGGACGGTTGGTCGAACCCCCTTGCTCTCCCTCTTTGCCCCCCCATCTCCCCCCCTCTTCCTCCCCTTTTCCTTCCTCTTTTCCGCCAGGCTTGCTTCGCCGTGCATTCCCCAGGGACCACCAGAGCTGACAAAGGCGTCGATTAAAAAAAAAACGTCCAAAGAGCGGCATTGGGCTCCTCCTTTCCCGGCATCTGCATGCAAAAGGCTGGCGTGTTGCCCTCGTCGGGCGACGGGCGGACGTGGGCGCCCCGAAGGCGGCGCTTCTTGACCGCTCGGGCGAGACGGCAGTGTTCGAGCAGTGCGACGTGTCCTCGTACTCGTCCCAGGCGGCCATGTTCAGGTCGGTATGGGCCAGATGGGGGCGGCTGGACCTGCTGATCGCCAACGCCGGCAACGTCGACAACGGGTCGTGGTACAACTTCGGCGGCCGCGGCGCCGACGTCGACGACCTGCCGCCCGAGCCCGACAGCAGCTGCACCGACACGCACCTCAAGGGCGTCATGTACGGCACCCGGCTGGCGACGCACTTCATGCGGCACAACAAGCCCTCGCCCGGCGGCAAGATCATCGCCACCAGCAGCATCCTCGGCCTCCATCCCTGCCCGACCTTCCCCGAGTACGGGGCGGCCGAGGCGGGCGTCATCCAATGGGTCCGCGTCAGCGCGCCGCTGCTCAAGCTCAAGGAGAACATCACCATCAACGCCGTCATGATGGGGCCCGTCATCACCCCCGTCATGCCCGGCTTTGCCAAGGCCTTCCTGCCCGAGGAGTGAGTGAACCCCGCCTCCCCCCTCCTCTCCTTTTCCAACAATTTTTCTTTCTTTTCTTTTCTTTTCTTTTTTTGTTTTGTTTTTCATTTTGTGACATTTGTTCTACATTTAATTTTCTCCTTTTGAACCAGTTGCTGACCCGCCGGGCCTCTCTCTCTCTGCGCCTGTGTCCTTAATTACAGGCTTGTCCTCCCCAGCACCATCCTCGAGGCGTATGACGTCTTCATCGACGATGCCGAGAACCAGCGGACGGGTGAGACGGTCGAGACGGCGCACGACCGGCTTTTCTGGCACGAGATGCCGGAGCTCAAGGCCGGGAAGCTCAATGTGCGCAACATGGCCGTCTACGAGCCGTGGTTTGCCGCCATGCACGGCGAGAAGAGCGGGCTCGAGAACGCGCTACAGGGGCCGCCCGAGGGGAATGCCGAGGATGCTGGTCGCGCCGAGGAGTTGGCAGTGGGCATGAGGTAAGAATGAGAGTGAGTGCTGTTGCGCATTGCTCCCGCGAATGGGGGTTTCGATTACCCGAGTAGAGTACGGACTACAGAACAGTTGTATCGGGCCCTGCACTCCAATGAGCCTAGTCTGGTCAAGCTCTCGATTCACACCAATCCGCGGCTCCATGGGGCCTAGTTAGTGTAACGGTGGGAACTTACGACATTATGACCACGACTTGGGGGGGGGGAAACCACCAGCATGGGATGGATTCAGGGGGGGGACCTCGCAGGATACAACCCACACACCGCACATAGCCCAGTACACGTACTGTACGGACGTACATACACTACCTAGGTACTCCGTACCTCATCACTCTCTCGGTAAGCAAGGGTTCGAGCAATGGCCGTACAACCCGGCAGTCCGGCAGTCCAAGACCCTCACATAAAAAGCAACGGGGCGCTCTTGATTAGTGTAGCTGCATGAACTTGTGTATGTATGTATTGTAATCCGTACATACATGCAGTAGTGTAGGATGTGCGCGCCTTGCCTAGCTACCTGCCTACGTAATAGGTATTGATTATCAACTTAGCGACACTTATTAGTTATTCAGCTTTGCAGCTTGCCTATAATTACATAAAAGATTGCGGTCGCCCCTGTCACTGACGGCTCAAGTACGTGGCGTTGCGTTGCGTTGCGTTGACTGTAATCCCAAGCAGTTTCTCTCTTCCCCGACTCGAAAAGAAGAGACACGGGTTGGCTTCCATGTCCGACGTCAAGATCATCGCGGTGACGGGCGCCACCGGCGCGCAGGGCGGCGGGGTCGTCAACGTCTTGAAGAAGACGCCCGGCTGGCGGGTCCGGGCCATCACGCGCAAGCCGGAGAGCGAGGCGGCCAAGAAGCTGGCGGCCGGCGGGCTCGTCGAGGTGGTCCGCGCCGACTTCGACGACGAGGAGTCGCTGGTGCGGGCCTTCGAGGGCGCCGCCGCCGTCTTCGCCGTCACCAACTGGTGGGAGGCCCTCTTCTCGGGCAAGGGCAAGTCGCAGTGGGACGCCGGCGAGATCGAGGAGCGCCACGGCATGAACCTCGCCCGCGCCGCCGCCCGCACCCCCACCCTCGAGCACTACCTCTGGTCCACCCAGCCGAGCGGGAAGCGCCGCTTCCCGGGCCGCCTCGAGACCCCGCACATGGACTACAAGGCCAACGTCGACGACCGCATCAGGGCCGAGCTGCCCGACCTGGCCCGCAAGACCACCTACCTCTACTTTGGTTACTATCCCCAGAACATGGCGTACTTTCCGCTGCTCAAGCCCTTTCAATTGGTCAGTCAGTTCTTCCTCTCTCTCTCTCTCTCTCTTTTTTTTTT
>NW_027192575.1:121961-218005 GCF_042370625.1 Thermothelomyces heterothallicus | reverse complement strand
GTTAAACAACGGGTCATATAACTTACCTTCGTCTCCCTCTCCCTCTATATTATACCCCCTATCCTTATCGCTCTTAACGTTCTTAATTATAGTAGTACCTTCTCTTATACCTTCTCTTTTAGCCTCCTAGTGATAGTTATTGTCTTCTATCCCTAGTATTACTACTATAGACTTATAGGCTTGTCGCTTCTTAAACCTCCTAATGTCCTTAATAATAGCTATATATAGAGACTCCTTCTTAACCCTAGATAGAGATAGTGACTCGATATCCTCTTCCTACCTATCTTTACTATTTGTAAAGTCAAATCTATCATTATTGCTATCGTTAATTAATATTATAGTTACGCCGTTAATCTATATCCTAGGACATTTAGGGGATAAGAGTTTAACTTCTAATAATAGCTTCTTAGCTAACTAGGGGATTAGGACTTCTTTTTTATCTCTAAAGTCGAAAAATACTAGTGGCTAACGTTCCTTTGGTAGAATCTAGAGAGGGTTATTATCATTAAGAGGAAGATAATCGTTCTTATTAGTCTTTTCTAGGAATTTGGTAAAGGTTGCTATATAAAGGCGACGCCTATTAATACTAGGAATCTTATTCTCTAGGCGCCTTTTCCAGACTTCGTATTCCTCCCTATACTCTTGTTTAATCTGCTTAATGGTAATATAGGTAGCTTTTCGGCTAATATCTCGAATTGCCTTAGCGCTCTTCTAAGCTTGGATTTCCTAAAACTGTTAAATCTATCGGATGGTTATACTTGTTATAACCTCTCTTGTTAGCTTGATAAGTTAGCCTTATATTTTCTTAGTAGATAGTATGGCTAGATAGGCTCTCTTGTCCTTGGTAAAGTTATTTAGATGTTTATATACTAGCTAACCCTTATTAACTATTAATGTAATATCCTAAAAGTGTTCTTATATTAGTAAACTGAAAAGCTTAAGATACTGCTCTTAAATATAGTTAATACCTTTTTTTATATATATCTATCGCTTATTATTAGGAATTATTATAGGATATCTGACGCTTATACTAGATAATACTTTCTCCCTAATCTGGTCTATTATAATATGTCGGTTTGGTAGAAAAAGACTAGTCTTTTCGAATCCTACTATGATATTTTGGTATTTGAAACTAGTATCTTAGATTTCCTAGAATCCTCTAACAAAGTCTGCCTAGGTAAATATAAGATCGCCGTTTCGAATTACCTACTAGAGATATTATTAATATACTTCCTTAAGATAGTAAAAGACTCCTATATCTATTAGCTAGATAAAGTATATTAAATAGGGAGGGAGGAAGATAATGATAATATTAAATAAGAGGTAGTATTTGTAAAGTTTAAGGTTATAATATCTTGTAAAGTTATCTAGGATAAGTAGTTAGTATATACGTTCTTCTAATGGTATAGATATATAGACCGAATCTTTAGAGGTAATGTTATCTAGGTTAATAAAGTGTATACTAAGAGTAGGATTATAGTTATAATAGTTATAACTAAACCATTTCTCAAAGCTTATACTATATTATTAGAACTTAGTATAGATAGCAAAGGAGTATTTATTAAAATGTTATATCTAATCTATTATAATCTTAGCATTATTAAATACTATCTCTAACTTATAGAATTATATCTCCTTATTAAGACCTTCGATATCCTAATCTTCTAATAGCTATTATTTAAAGATATAGAATACTAGGATAATATTACTAATAGCGTTTCTAATACTAATTATACTTATCAACTTGTTACGATTTGGCTATATAAGGCAACCCAACAAGGCATACAGAACCAATCAGGAACCACAAGACCTAAGGACCAATTAGAAAGTGATCATAGTGATCGCACTTCGATCAAGGCAAGCACCCAAATAATAATCGAAGGATCGCAGTAGCGATCACACGATCAGAATCTAAGGGGGAACACTCAGGAATAAGGGAACCAGACAAGTATATTAGATAGCTAGTCACTCGTTCTAGTAGGCTCTAGAGTTTACTAATGATAGTAACTTATAATCATAATACTCCTAACAACATCGTACTACTATAAGAGATAACTTTATTATTATAAACCCTTTAGCTTTACCAAATCCCTTAGACGACCTATACGCTTGTCCTATGCTATTTACCTTCGTCTGAACCCTTTTAGAAGAAGTCTAAGTTAGGTTTGTTATATGTTACTATCACTCCCTTTGTTCTATTATAGTTTAAAACGGAGGTAACTTCGACCTTGACATCAATATAGCTACTAGCGTTATGGCCGAATAGCTGCTTGCCTAGCTTGGTTAACTCTAGTAGCGAATCTAGGAGTTAGACTAGAGAGACAAGGCTACTTAAGCTTGAATCAAGGAACTCGAGAACGGCGAAAAGCACTTGTAGAAACTAGTTAACGAGGCCTATACTAAAATTAAGACGCTCGAGAATGCCAAAGTAAGCCGTATCAAGATCGAACCGCCTAGTAAGTACGGAGGAACTAAGGAGGACCTTGTAGGGTTTTTGACCAACCTCTGATCCTACTTCTAGCTTAATAACGACAAGTTTCTAGATAACAAAGCTAAAGTCCTCTATATAGCTATAAGACTAGAGGGTAAGGCACTTAGATAGTTCGAACCTATATAGAATGACTATCTTACTAAGGAAGACAAAGATAACTAAGACGCGTTTACGTAGGTAGTCTTTCGATCCTATAACTATTTTAAAGAAGAGCTTTAGAAAGTTTTTGGCGATAAAGACAAGAAGATTTATATATAAGAAAGACTTACTAATCTCTAATAGACTAAGTTAATAGCCTCTTATACTATATAGTTTAGATAGGATATACTTAAGTCTTAGCTTAATAATAAGGTATTAATATAACTATTCTATAATGGCTTAAAGGAAAAGGTTAAAGACAAGTTATATAAGTATAACTAGCTTAAAACTCTAGATAAATATATTATATAGGCTATTAGAATCGACGATTAGCTTTATATATAGGAGTAATAGAAATAAGGTTAAATAAACGGAACTATAGTTAAGGCTAACGATAAGAAAAAGCGAATATACGTTAGTACCTTGTATAAGATATATCCTAGAGCTATAGATATAGATATAGTATAGAAGTAGGATAAGAAGAAGATAGCTAAAGATAAGTCTAACGTTACCTACTATAACTATAGAAAGAAAGGACATTATAAGTAAGAATATTAAAGCCCGAAGAAAGACTAGAAACTAGTCCTAGGAACGGAAACTATAGTCATTAACAAGACTAAGGACATCATCAAAGTAGTAGCTACGAGCTACAAAGATAGGGATAGCGATACGGATAATCTTAAATACGATAATAATAGCGAAGACAAATAGACGCTATACTCCGAACTAGTTACTATAGACCTAGAAATAGGTATTGCCGAATGGGATATAGCAAGAGAATATACGCTACCGATTTCGATTCTCCTAGCCTTAAGGTAGTAGGGTTTTATAGTTATATAGAGGTAGGATAGATCATAGACGACCGATATCTAAGGAGTTAACCGACCCGGACCGAACATCCTATTCCTTTAGGAACGGATCGAATAGTACCGTAACGAAGTTTTCTGGCTTAATATAGAGTTATATAAACAAGATAGATGCCTAACTCGACTTGCCTAGTAGAGTGATAAGATAAGGGACAAAATAAGGGAACTCCGACGTATTATAGAAACTATTAAAGGGGAATAGCCTATAATATATAATAGACCTAATAGTTATATTAAGTACTTTGACAATTAGTAACTTAGCTATAATATATAGAACCTAGAGTACTAGTTTATACGTATAAACTATAGAAAAGATAAATATATATAAGAAAGCTACTAGAAGAAATATTCCTACCTTAGTATTAGGGTACCTATAGTCTATATATAGTAGGAAGGATTTGGAAAGGAATTCTAATATCTTCTAGGTAACGCTATACGATTATACCCTTGATATAAGGTATATGTATAAGTGCCCTAGTTCTAGTATATAGTATATAAATGCTAATACCACTTCTATAATAAATTCGAAAACAATTACTAGCCAACCTAATAGGAAAACAGGGACAGAAGTTTATACCCTATAGAATAGGTCTACGACATAGGAAATAGAGCGGCCGAATTACTCTAGAAGATCGAAACCCGGAGTCTAGAAGGTATTACGGTAGTTCTAAGACGAGCCTAGCCTAGGTACTACAGAATAGGACAAGATATATAGGACTTATACTAGAGTAACGATTGTCTTTATTACGAGGACGAAAAGAAATCGCGAATTCAGGAGCTTTAGATAAAGCTATAGACTATATAACGAAAAGCAGAATAGACCTAATGGTAGGAAGCTATAAGCACTTAATGGCTTATAGAAATAAGCACGATCGACGAAGCCGCTATTAGCTAAACAATCAAAGAGGTTAGTACTAATCTAGGAAACGGGTTAGGGCCCTCTAAGGGGCCCGAAAATTATTAACGCCTATATAGTAGCGAGTGGTAGCGTAGTATAGGAGGAACTAGCGTAAGAGACTACTATATCAAGACCTCCCGGTAGAAATATAGGAAATCGCTGTAATCTTTAGATAATGATAGCAAGATAAGCGACTATAGATAACGGTATAATAGAAGCAGTATAAAATGCTTATACTAATAGATAGTAGAGCAGAGATAAACCTAATTTCGCCGACACTTATAAATTAGCTATAGATACCCTAGAGAATGAAATAGAAGTATAGTATAGTCAAAGGGCTATTCCTAATATAATAGGTATATAGGGAGACCGAACTAATCGATATCACTATAATAGGGAAGACTATAATAATCGTATTTAGTATTATAGATATAGGCAATAATAAAGATATAATATTAGGGTTACTATAGTATAAAGATTATAACCTAGACATTAGCTAGAAGAATAGTAGCTACCTATAACCCTAGATAGAGTCGTATTCGACTAGTGTAATAGGGAGTATATAAGGATCGCGAGCAGACAATACTTAAGGGAAGGCATATCCTATAGATCTACTATAAGAGACGGGCAATAGTAGATAGACCACTATAGACTCTAGAAGAAGCGGTATAACGACACCGACGTTACGACAGGAGGAACGAGCTAAACCGCCGATAGTTATTCTCTCCGTTGACGAATGCGGAGTACTATAATTAGAGCAGTAGGTTAAGACAGGAGAAATCGCTAGTATCGCTATAGACGGAACCAAGTTCGTATACTATTAGAAAACCGAGAAACGAGACAAGACTAGGGAAGTACTAAAGGAGTATAAGGGATACCTAGCATTCGAACCGAAGTATCTAGAAGGATTACTAGAATACGGCCTATAGGATCACGAGATCAAGCTTAAGGAAGGAGTATAACTAAAGTTCTTTAAGATCTATTATATAAGCTAGATATAGAATGAAGAACTTAAGTAATATCTAAAGGAGAACCTTCGAAGAGGATATATCTGCCTATCGACATCGCTAGTAGGCTACCTAATCCTATTTATACCTAAGAAAGATAGAGAGCTATAGTTATATATTAACTATCGGCAACTTAATAAACAGACCGTAAAAAATCGATACCCGTTACTACTAATCTTACGGCTCCGAGATTAGTTAGTAGGAGCCTAATATTTTATATATCTTGACTTACCATCGGCCTATAACTATATATAGATTAAAGAAGGTAACAAGTAGAAAACGGCCTTTAGGATACCCTATAGCTACTATAAGTACCTCGTCATGCTATTTAGACTTATAAACATACTAGTAACATTCTAAGCCCTAATTAATCAAGCTATCTGACCCTTTCTCGATAAATTTACGGTATATTATCTTGACGATATACTTATCTTCTCTAAGACGATAGATAAACACTAGAAGTATATAAGAGTAGTGCTAGACGCGTTATATATATATAAGCTATTAGTTAACAAGGAAAAGAGTAAATTCTACGTTAGGAAGATAGTATTTTTAGGATATAAGATATCCCTAGGACAAATCCGGATAGAACCCTTAAAGGTTAAAGCCATTAAGAATTAGCTACGACTAATGTTAGTTATAGAAGTATAAAGTTTTATCGGGTTTATAAACTTCTACTAGATATTTATTAGGAACTTTAGAGTAATCGTATAACCATTATATAAGCTTACTAAGAAGAACGCTAAGTTCTAATAGGAAGAGCAATATAAGCAAGTATTTATACAGATTTATAACACTATTACTAAGGACCTAGTATTAGTACTACTAGACCCTAAGAAGCTATTTAAGGTAGAAACGGACGCTTTAGACTACGCTATCAGAGGATAGTTAGGATAACGAGATAAACAAGGGAAGCTATATCTTATAGCCTTCTTTTTAAAGAAGCTCGATAGACTACATCTTAACTATCTAATCTATAACAAGGAACTACTTATAATTATTAAAGCTTTTAAGGAATAGCGACTATACCTTAGTAGTACGATCGAACCAGTATAAGTATATATAGATTATAAGAATTTATAGTACTTTACGATAACAAAGGAGCTTAATAGACGATAAATACGATAGGCAGAATTCCTTATAGAATTTAACTTTGAGATCCGCTATAAGAAAGGCAAAGAGAACGTATAAGCAGACGCTCTAAGCCGACAAACGGATTATACGGAAGGACGAATAGAAATAACGCCATTGTTATTTAAGGAATGAATAGACAGAACGCTATATTACGAAACGTAGATACCCGTAGAAGATGATCTACTTGACTTGTTCCTAGAATATTACGTAATCTTTCAAGAAGAAAGGACTAACAAGGTATAGTATTAAGTAGTACCCGGACTAGTAGCACCTAACGGAGTAGAAGAAAAAGATAGGAAACTCTGGTACCAAGGCAAAGCGTATATCTACGACAAAGACTAACAGCTATAAATAATTCGAGAGCTTTACAAGTCGAAACTCGGAGGATATAAAGGAGTTATAAAGACTGTCATATAAGTCAAGAAACATTATAACTTTCTATAGTTAACGGTATAAGTTAAGGAAGTCGTACGGAGCTACGACATCTATAATCGAAGCAAGATAGCACGGTATAAGCCGTATAGGCTACTTTAGCTATTGCTAATAGCTGACAAACTATAGAGTTTAGTTACAATAGACTTTATTACGAAGCTACTAGAATCTAAGGATATAGCTATAAGAGTAATCTACGATAGTATTCTTATTATAGTAGATCGCCTGATTAAATAGGTATACTTCTTTCCCTATAAGGAGTCCTAGATAGCTAAATAGCTAGTAGACGTAATCTATCGGCAAGTTATATTAGTATATGCTTAGCTATAAGAATAGATTACTAATAGAGATACCAAATTTGTATCGAAGTTCTAATAAGCATTAATATAACGATTAGGCGTTAATAGCAAGCTATTAACAGTATATTACCTATAAACCGACGGATAAATAGAGTAATTAAACTAGGTTATTAAGTAATACCTCTACTCTTACGTTAACTACTAACAAGACGACTAGGTTATACTATTACCAATAGTATAACTCGCTTACAATATAATACCAATAGAAACGACTAAAGTTACACCGTTCTTTATAAACTACGGATATAAAGCAGACCTAAGGTAAGGACCAGAGGTTATAGTGCTAAGAGCGGCAGTTAAAGTAGAGCAGATATATATACTATACGAGAAACTCAAAAAGGAACTTGAGTTTGTTAGAACTAGAATAAAGAACTACTATAATAAACATAGGCTCGAGGGACCTTACCTAGAAAGGGGAGACAAAGTCTATCTAATTATATAAAACTTACAAACTAAACGACCAAGTATAAAGCTAGACTTTAAGAAGGTCAGACCCTTCGTTATCAAAGAACGAATTTCGATATCTAACTACCGACTATTATTACCGTTATCTATATAACTATAGATAGATATTTTTTATATTTTACTTCTCGAACTAGCGTTAAAGAATGCTAAAATCGCTACAAATATCGAAGCGGAAGACGAAGAGGAAGAATAGGATGTCGAAGAAATTCTAGATTTACGTATTATCAACAGGGAACTATAATATCTAGTTAAATGGCTTGATTTTAGACTAGAAGACAACTTATAAGAACTAGTTAAGAACCTAAATTGCCCCGAGAAACTTTAGTAGTTCTATTAGAGGAACCCTAATCGACCGAAAGCGACAGACCTAAAACCAACCCGAAATCGGCTAGTAAGGATAGATCTAAAGGAACTTCCGGATATACGGAATCCTAAAGCTGTCCGAAATCGGTAGATAAGCGAGACGGGGTTAAAGAAGACGTAGTAACCCTAGAAGCCTCTGCTACCGCTGCCGCTTTAGCCTCCTTATATTCTACTTGCTCTAACTCCTCTATACTGTCAATACCTCAAGCGATAGCTCTTATCATCTTCTTAAACTACATTCGTTTCTATTTCCGAAGACAAAGGACCTACTCCTTAGTAGCTATAAGCTTATCCTCAAGTTTTTAATACTAAGCTATAATAGACCAAAGCTAAATAAGAGAAACGCTAAGAACGTTATAATTCGAACGTTTATTACAAATATATTCTATATATTAAGAAGAATCGCTTTTCGAAACCTTATATAAACTAAGGCCTTTAGACTCGTATAGCGTATAAGGACGTATCGTTAAAAGATTATTTAAGGAAAGAATCGTAGCTAGAAGATAGTTAGTATAAAGAGTCGACATAGTAGGCTTAGACTTCGACTTCTTTCTTATATAATTAGTTATCTTGACGACATTATAGAAGAAGAAAGGAGGGGGATAGAGGAAATACAACTATATATAAGAAGGGGGGGGTATTAGCGCTATTTGAAACAGACCTAAGTCTTTCGAGGACGAAAGACCTAGGGGAGGGGCATTATATTACGATTTAGCTATATAAGGTAACCCGACAAGGTACACGGAACTAATTAGGAACCACAAGACCTAAGGACTAATCAGAAAGTGATCGTAGTGATCGTACTTCGATCAAGGCGAGCACCCGAATAATGATCGAAGGATCGTAGCAGCGATCATACAATCGGAATCTAAGGGGGAACACTTAGGAATAAGGGAACTAGATAAGTATATTAGATAGCTAGTCACTCGTTCTAGTAGGCTCTAGAGTTTACTAGTAATAGTAACTTATAATTATAGTACTCCTAATAGTATTGTACTATTATAAGAGATAACTCTATTATTATAAACCCTTTGGCTTTACCGAATCTCTTAGACAACCTATACACTTGTCCTACGCTACTTACCTTTATCTAAACCCTTTTAGAAGAAGTCTAAGTTAGGTTTATTATATAACTCTTAATTATAAAGGTCTAGAATCTCTAGCTAATAAAATATTATAGTTAGTATTCTAAACTAACACTTATTCTAAACTAATACTTAGAAAAGAGGAAGATATTAACCTTCTTCTTCTTATCTATTTTGACTATTAAGATCTTAAACCGCCTATTTAATAGTATAAGTATATATCTAGTCTTATCTACATTCTAATAGCTAGATATAGTAATCTTAAAGCTTTCGATAGTATCCTCAAGCTTATTAAAGAACATCTCTAGTTCTTCTACCTACTACTTGGCCGAGAGTCAGTTTACTTTGACTAGTTTAAAGAATATCAGCTAAAACTATAGATAATCCTATTTCTAACGCGACTACTAGTACTTATTAATAGGAGGGTAGGGAGGATCGCGACGTGCCTATAAACGGTTAGTAGTATCCTAGAGAAGATCTTTGGTAGCAAGAGAACTAGATTCGATAAGCTAGTACGTGTATCCTTCGAGGGCGGAATCTTCGTCGTTTCGAAGCGACCGAGGTCTTCTAACTACGTTGCTACTAGTAGCTAGAAGTCTAGTATCCTTCAAAGACTTCAAGTGCCGGCCAACCTAGGTCTTTCTAGTCTTGAATAGCTGAGCCGCGTGCCGAATACTAGGTTGCTTTCTATAGGGTAAACGGCTGGTTCGGTGGCGAGCTTGAGCGGCAAGGAGCCATTTGGCGGCCCGTATACTAGCCGGTTCCTGGATTTGGTCAGTCAGAGGCATCGTATACAGGAGAGTAGGTTCAACTGGGCTTGTGGCAGTGGTTGTGTCTTCGAGTATAGGGAGTTGGCTGGTAAAATTGGACACGGATTTGGACGCGTACCTGTCCGGCTATATTGGCATGTCCGGGGGTTTTGGCCCCACCTGTCGGGAGACAGGTGGTAGTCCTGAACTAATTAGTCAGCAACTAACCACCGGGTAATATTAAATTACGCTATATGCTCGAGGGCGTTGTCGTTTCTACCCTGTGACACAACGCCCCTCAATTCAAGCCTATATGCGTCTCTCATCAGCCCTTTGTAATGCGGCACTGATTAGAGCAAAACCTCCCATCACCCGAGGTAAGTCTCTGACGTGTGCTCCGAGCGAAGGGAGGGAGTTAGCTTGTCTGGATGATGACCAATAATTAATTAATATCCCCTAAGATTAATACATCTAATCCTCTGTACAGCCTTTTGATGCCATATTTCTGCCTGCCCTCGGTGCTCTCTTCTCAAAAAATGGCTCTCAGATGCAGATGTATCGCTATCGCCATGTGGCTATCCATCTGTGTAGAGGTGGGTAGGGAGACTAATTAAGGTAAGTAAAAATGGCCATATTAGCTAGAAAGGGCTGTGATTTTGACGATTACCGCAAAACGACAAAATGAAACAAGGTAAATTAATCAACCCGAAAATTAGTCTATTGTATCGAGCCTATTACAAACAGCTATAAACTTGCTTCCTACGAACTCCCAGGTACGGGCCTAAAGCGAACGTATAGCGAACCGCCCACCACATCCGGGGTATCTTCTCTCTGATTCTTTCAATATCAATCGATTTTGAATCCCGCCCTAGCACATACGACCATACCCGCCAGAGAACACGGGATCCCGTCCGCTCTCCCTTAGTTAAACTGGCGAGGGCTCGAGTAGTAGTTAGGTCGGTGACGACCAGCGAATTCCGAGTGTTGTATGTTTTAATTTTTTTCTATTATTTTCTAGGTTTCAGTTCGACCCCCGTTCTTCTCTTAGCTAGTATAGCCAGTTTTCTTGTTGGACCTTAAGGTGCCGTTTTGTAACGTGTGTCGTATATGTCTGCAAAGCCTGTGGGTCACTACGATAGGTAGAATCATTTCCACGTATATTCATTAGAGGATGCCAAGCAAGGCTCTTGACGATGTTGCAACAATAGAGAGAACTGACTCTACCTGTTAATGTCCATTAGGAACATTGTAGACTAACTCCGCACTTCTATGTCCAAGCTGGACAGCCTCTTCTTTTTGTAGGGGGAGGGCCGCGCTCTCCGACGCTGAATTACTTAAGCCATTATACCAAGGGTAAGTTAGTTCCTATAGCAGCAAACATTAAAGTCTAAGAGCTATTTTGATGGTTAGCAATGCGAGCCTCGACGAGCTTTGACTGCAACTCGGCCTTTCGCAGGTTGTGCGTTGTCTGGAAAACCTAGGACGGTATAGTGTCAGGCCGTGAGTTGGGAGGCGTCGGTGTAGGGACCTTAACATCTCACACAGCTTGGAAAGCATTCTCTCTAGATTGTATGGTATACGGCCAGCACTGGCAGAGCTGCCCTATATGTTCTTCTACGTCCTAGACGCGAAGAAGGTCCTACACAAGACGTAGAGGAACTCGAGATAGCTCACATGGCTGATGGACATACGTATTGAGTCCTCGATTTCGACATATGGTGCCCCGGCACGTTAAGAACAACTACTCCGCCATCGATCAGTTGCCGCTATTAAGTTTGGATTTTGATGCTCCGCCACTTTCTGAGCAACATGGCTTTCCCAGGATCCAGCTGGCTTGCTGTAATTAATCAGGGATGCTGATTCAGTCGAAGGAGACAGCGAGTCAAGCAGTAGGAGACAGCACGGCGATGCTCCGGGCACCTTATCCCCAGTCTCCTGAAAGCGGGCGCACTAGATCAAGCAGGAATCTTTGGCAGAAATTTTTTTGTTATTGTTGTTGTTGCCTGCGGACTCGATCTCGGAAGAAGAAGTATTCCATCCCGCAGATCATGACACCTTGTCACAGGGTGTTGAGAGATCGCTGTCGAACGCACCAATCTCGACACGGTGGTATTAACTGTGGATGGAGACTGAGGAGGATAGGTAGGATAGCTTGCCCTGTCGCGAGGTCAGAACGGCCCCTCCGATTGCGGTCGTCGAGGGCGTGATATTAGACAGTTCTCTTCCGCTTTCGACCATAATTAGTTATCTAGGGTCTATTATTATTGTGCAGAAGATGGATGCTATTGCCGTTCTTGCTTCCCGCCTGTCAGTGCCTTGGACGATCGACGAGACCTGGACGCAGCTAGCAATGGCCGCCCCTGACGAGCGGATTCCGAAACAAAAAATTAGAGAGCTTCTACCAGTGCCTCCGGCACTTGACAGTAATCAACATCCATTTATCATCACCACTTCTGAGGACCATACAAGAGTTCCAGCAGTGCCTGCCACAGCGCTCGCACCGCTGTGGTTGACCATACTTGCAGCACCACCAGCCGTGCTGTAGCATGGGCAGTGAAAGGCTGGAGTGTGTGGAGACAACAAGGGCATCCGCCGGCGGCGACCAAAGGGCGACAGAGTCGCCACCTGAGTTTTATTTTAAAAAACAGGAAACCGATGATCTGGAGAGATTCGAGAGGACATAAAAGCTCAGACGATACTCTGCCTCATTGTTCGTAATATAGCCAACTCTATGCGTAAACGAATGTTAACACACACCACAACCAGCCCAAATTGCCGCTGTCCAGCGAGGTCGAAGCGCGAACTCAAACTGATGCCGCCCGTCATAACTCGTCTCGTCGTAAACACGTAAGCTCCAGTCTACTACTAATTAAAGGAGCGTAATGCACGCCTTCTATACACAGGGACACATTAAAGGGGTCGTTATCCGTCAGTCATGGTCGTCGTCTAATCGCACATGAAGGTTTCGCCCGTAGGCTGGCCGTATAGCGCCTTGTCGGAAAAATAGTTGGCGGGATATGGCTCGTCCACGCACTTGCCGCCTCCCGTCGGCCCGACGTGGGGACAGTGAACCTGTTACTGAGGTCAGTTTTGAACGGCTTCGTTGAGCGTCAGACGTTGGGATTTCGGACTCACATCAGGTCGCACCTGCGTAAGCACCACGTGGATGCTCCGGCAGACTATGTTGTCGCCCCACGCCTCGTCGTAAGAGCCGTACCTCTTCTGCGACAGAGCCGTCATGCACTCCTCGACGCTGCTCCACTGCGCATTGGGGCCCTGACACCTCATCTGAGTGGCGCCGCAGATTTGCGCGATGGCGGAGGCACGGGATTGTGGGTCGTCGGCGTTGGCGGCTGTGGTGGACTCAACCCAGGTGTTCAGATTCGGGATCCAGGCGTCGTACTTGAGCACTGCGCCATGCTCGTCAAAGCGCCAAAACGCGACTTGCTTCAGCGGCGGCAGAGGCTTGCCGTGGTCGGCGCAGCCTGGGTTCACGACGCTGCAGTACAGGTAGACGACCGAGGCGGCGACGTCGCGGCACTGCGAGCTGAACTCGGTGATCTGGTAGCCCGTAATGGCTGCCTTCGCCGGGTTGCCCTGCGGTAGTGGAGACAGGGCAAAGAAGTACTCGACCGACTCCTCAAAATCCGTGAAGTTGCCTACCGGGTCGACCCGCCCGACCACGTTCTTGTTGAAGAGGCCATTGGGGACGCCCGCGCCACCGGCCTGGAAGATGGGAAGTTGGTTGGGATAGACGGTCAGGTTGTAGATGCTCGAGATGGTCTTGAGATTGCGCCGTGCATAATCGCGCTGAGGCCGCTGGCTTTTGAAGTGCGGCAGCCACTTTGTTGGCGTTGGCCAAGCGTGTGCTTGCGGGATCGTTACTGATACTAATATGAGATGGGCTTGCAACAGAGCCCATGCGACTGCGAGGAACGTGAGGTTGAGCCGGAACATCTTATCTGCATGGTGGTTCGGATATTTCATCGTTCCAGTCTAAGCCCACCCTGCGCGAGGGCATCCGAGGACCTTAATAAATACCGCCTAGCCCGGCCTGTGTTGCAAGCCCGTCGGCATGGCGCATCAACTGCCAATGTTGATTTTTTTCCCCAATCCCTGTGCTGGACCCAGTTCATCGGCTCGGCAACGTGGCGGTCAACCATGCCATTCGGGGCCGGCTAACCCCAAAGAAAACAAGATCGCAAAAGATGTAAGCCGGGGGGGAGCTCGTCATTTTTTTTAATTTTTTTCCCGTGGAATCGGTGCAACCTAATCCGAGACGGTAAGGAGGACGACCAACCCCGGACCATTACCCTAATTGCATACAACCATCGGTAGATGTTACCGATGTGTCGGACTGGTATTCGTGCTCTGCAACGAAGGGTGCATTGAGGTCCAAGGAACTGTATGCAAAACCCGCATGGTCCAGCGGCCGGGTGACGTGTTCTGGGAAAGAAGCTGGTGGGGGTTCTTCGAACGGGGCCCCCTCAGCGAACCAAAAGCGCCGGGAACGACAGCGAGGGCCGACCCGGATTTGTGGAAGGGCTCGACATCATGGCACGCGGGCTGTGGGCTATTGCCATGGCAGGGCTTGAAAGATTAAAGGCGTTTCCGAACACGAGGCCGCCGTGGTCGTTGATGCCCGGCCTTGTGTGCAGCCTTGCTTGATGAATTGATGTTGACATTGCTGCGGGATGTGGAAGTGCTGGGTTGGGCTTCCGCGGAACTTTGTTGAAAAATTGTTAGTGAACCTAGCCCAAGATAGCAAGAAACCCGAATGGGGTCGGGTTACCTCAGCTTCGAGGTTGGTGACCAGGTAATAAGAGCCTGAGGTTTGCAGGCCTCAGGTAACAACAACCATCTGCCTCTGAATGAAAATATCTTGCACAGTGACGCATAGAAATCCGGACGATTCCCGGGAAGCGGCGAACCTGCAAGCAACACCGGGGGCCATGGAAGCGAACCATGCGATTGCGTGCAGCAGCGTCGCAAATCCCAGCAGCGCGCAGATGAGAGCTCAACTCAATTGACTGGAGAGCTCTGAACCGAATCCGAACCAGAAGGCGGATGCATGGCTCGGTAATGCTGTTGTTATATTCAGCTACGCTCGCGAGACGACCAACAACATCAACATACCCATCCCGTGACCAGAAAATAGGCTCCCTCGCGCGTCTGCATACTGTACAAGTCGGTCCTCAGCCACTCTCATTGGCGGCTGGGGGTCGTCAGACGAACCAATGGGAATGGGAATCGCGATTCCATCACGACGGCGCGGCGAGGGACAAGAACGAGCACTGGCGGCTGGCTCCAACCAGGTCCATTGGGGCCCTGCAACCAATCCCCCAAACCTCTGCGGCCAGTCAGGCACAGATTCAGGGCACCCCGCAATCTGTGCCGGCCAAGCACTGGAACGTCGTCGAGCCTATCGCAACCACCGGATGCCAAGGGAACGTGTGACGGCGGCAGCCGAACCCGAGACTAGGATGGCGTGCCTTTCCGTTGGCCAGAGCCGCTGTTCTCGGCACTCGAGATACCCCTATCATCCCCGGCCAGCGACTCAACTAGTCCACGCTTAAAGGCCAGTTATTGTCGATTGTCATGCCATGTTGCAGTTTTGGCCTCCGCTCCGATCCAGCCGAGGGGGAGGTGACCAAAGTTGATAATAATTAACGTGACAGCCACCAGCGCTCACTCAACCCCGCCGCCAGGGGCGTCCGAAAATATCCCACGAGACATACAAAAAGGTACCTATCCCTCTGCCCTACCGGGCTTCGTCCGGGTTGCCTGGTTATGTCTTGAGACCTTGACCGTCTTGGCGACCGAGACCCTGGAGTTCTAAGACGACGAGAGGGTGTCATGCCAGACACCGAGACACCCGCCTTCTCCGCCGCCATAGAGACGGGGCCGAAGCCAACGTGACCGATGATGGCGTCCGCCGAGTCCGGGACGACCGACGACGTCCTCCCGCGCAAGTCGCTCCTCGTCCTCATCTGGGTTTGCTTCTCGGCCGCTTGCCTCTTTGTCGCGCTGCGCACCATCATCCGCGTCCGATCCCCCGCAAGCACCCGCCGGCTCGGGCCCCTCGAAGACTGCTGGATCTTCCTAGCCCTGGCCGCGCTGCTCGCCCTGTGCGTCCTCGAGACGATCCAGCTCCCCAGCCTGTACTACATCACGAGCGTGCTCTCGGGCGATCTAGGGCTCATGTCGGCCGAGGGGGTCATGTCCCACACCAGAAACTACCTGCGCTATCAGTTCCCCATCGTCATCCTCTTCTGGACCGTGCTCTGGTCCGTCAAGGGGGCCTTTCTGGCCCTGTACTGGCGTCTCTTCCGCGACCTGACATGGTACCGACGCGCGTGGTTCGCCCTGACCATGTTCACCGTGCTCGCCTACGGGGGATGCGTGACGACGCTGGCCCTGTCGTGCGGCCCGGATGTCAGGAACTTCTTTGGCTTCAACACGTGCGCCGGGCCCAAGAACGTGTGGTCGAGCAACTTTAGCGTCTACTTCAGCACCGCCGTCGACGTCTTCACCGACCTGTGCATCATGGCCATGCCGCTGCGCCTCATCTACAACATCAAGGTCTCGCTGAAGCAGAAGCTCGGCCTCGTCTGCGTCTTCAGCCTGGGGTTCGTCATGATCGTCTTTGCCATCATCCGGGCAAACCAGAGCCTGGCCCAGCAGGGCTTCGTCAACCTGACGCTACTCCTCGTCTGGTCCACGCTGGCAGCGTCAATTTGTAAGCGCCCCCCCATCCTTCCGCGCTTGGTTTTCTTGTCGTCGTTCTGACGACTCTCTCCACTTGCCTACCCCTTTGACAAGGACAGAACTGACTTTAGGATCTCCCACAGCTGTCCTTGTCGGAACCCTTCCTGCACTCAAGGTGCTGATTACTACCCGCGCCCGCGCCTCCGAGAGCCGCTCGGGCGGCGCTTCCCGAGCGACCCAACCAAAACGTTCCAGCTTCGGCACGCACAAGAGCGTCAAAAGTGTCAGGAGCGTCGCGCTCAGCTCGCTCAAAAGAGACAGTAGCAACGTGAAGTCGGCGGCCGGCTCCGGTTCCGACATTGCCGAGTCGCAGGAGGAGATGTTGGCGCAGCGAGAAATGGTGAGCCCTCGAGTCATGACGCTGTCGTGAGGATTAATAATTTGAGTTTGCGATGTTAGACTAACCCTAATTGCCGACCAAAGACAACCTCATACGGTCAAGTCCCACGACCATTCCCCGTCAATTATCATCAGAGATTTCAGAATCGGTAGATTTCGTGGCACAATGCCAGGCTGGGGGTGGGAGGTTTGTTGGGGGGAGGCGGCGTTGACGGTTAGATTCCTTTCCTGGGCACCCGATATCCAATGATAATTAATAATATAATTAATATAATGTATTTGTGTTCTATTACAGTTTTGGTCTCTTAAGCATTACCGCAGGAAAAACTGTTTAAACTAGGTATGTACCTAATATAGCCATGAGAAAACGGCATGTCATCCATGTATATGTAAGCTTGTCGGCGTTGCGGAGCAACTCGCCTTCTTTCCATCCTTCTCTCGTCCACGGTATAACAAGCTAGGATAACGAAGCAGGTTTGGACCCCTCAAGCTTCTGACATAATCATCTTAATTATATCTGCCGATCGGGAACTTGCAGTCCCATCACTTCCTCTATTACCACCTCAACTGGACTTGTCATTCACTTATTCTATATAGTTATTATAACCTATGGATCAGCGGCTTGCTTTCAAGCATGGCATCCATCGGTTGAGCATCTGATATTCCGATTTTCTGATTACTATACGGATACAGTACGCAAGAAGCGCGGTTGAATGATGCGGAGAAGCTTAGCCGGGGACCGATGCTGTCCAATTGGAGGGTCCGAATCGAATTCTCCACTGGCAGTGAAACAAACCGAGGATGTTCAGAAGCCGAGCAACAAACCCGCCAAGAACGTTTACTGTTGTATTATTATCCGTACTCTCGTCTTCCAGCAAACATCAGTCCCTGGCCTACTAGGGTGCCCAGCGGCGACGTTGGTTTCACAGTCAACAAAGGAAAAAGTTGGGGCTTTTTGCATTCAGTTCTTGGGGGCAAAAGCACACTCTCATTCCAAACTCTAAATCCCGGCATTCTGTTGAGGAAGATGCCAGAATTCTTCCGTGTCGTCGAGCACACGGTCAGTTGCTCTCATTCGCGCGAGTATGTCGGAGCGACCGCGAATGGAGACGCCGACAGGCCCCAACTCGCCGTCAAACAATACATCCCGCTCGACAACCCGAACCCGCAACCAGGCGATGTGACCATCATTGCCGCACATGCCAATGCATTCCCCAAGGTCAGCACTCTTGCTGTGATGTCAACTGTCAACTTCATCATGATGATCACTTTTCCTTTCCCATTCTGACCATATTCCCAATTTCAGGAGCTATACGAGCCGCTATGGGATGAAATCCACAAGAGGATAACAAAAAGCGGTATCCGCATCCGGTCCATCTGGATTGCCGACATGTGGAATCAAGGGCAGTCCGGAGTGCTGAACGAGAAGATTCTCGGAAACGATCGTATGTAATTACTCACCAATGACTCCCCGGTGGGCGTGGGGATGGGGACCACAAGGAACAGCAGTGAAGCTAATAATCTACTCCGCAGCTAGCTGGTTGGATCACACCAGGGACCTGGCCAACCTGATCAACCTGAAGCGCGATGAGATGCCGCACCCCCTAGTCGGCATCGGTCACAGCATGGGCGCCGCACAACTGTGAGCATTCCCCACTAATTACTCTCCCTCCCTGGTCCTCGGTAAGACTGGCGAGAGAGCAGTTCAGAACTCAGATAACCAACTCTTGATTTCCCTTTGTGAAATTACAGCACCCATCTCGCCCTGCAAAACCCGCGCTTGCTGCATTCGCTCGTCCTACTCGACCCGGTCATCGAGACGGGCATGACGGGCCTGGGGCCGGCCCGGGCGTCCACGCGGCGGCGCGACCTGTGGGACTCGCGCGCCGCCGCGGCCGCCAAGTTCGCCCAGTCCCCTTTCTACCAGGCCTGGGACCGGCGCGTGTTTGACCTGTGGGTGCGCCACGGCCTGCGCGACCTCCCGACCGAGCTGTATCCTTCTTCTCCTCCCTCGTCTTCCGGGAGTGCAGCAAGCGGCGGCGGCGGGGGCCCGCCCGTCACGCTGACAACGACCAAGCACCAAGAGCTCTTCACCTTCCTACGGCCGACCTACCGCGCGGGGAGCGACTTGCGTGATTGGGCAGGCCACGACGGCAACGGCAACGACTCCGACCCCGACTCCCAGAAGAGCCGGTTCCCGTTCTACCGGGCGGAGCCGCGACAGGCGTTCGAGCGGCTTCCGGAGCTGCGGCCCGGGGTGCTGTACGTGTTCGGGGCACGGTCGGACATGTCTGGGCCCGAGGCGAGGCGGGCCAAGATGGCCCGGACGGGGACCGGGATCGGGGGCAACGGCGGGGCGGCTCGGGGCCGGGTGCGGGAGGCGGTGCTGGACTGCGGCCACCTGGTGGCCATGGAGAAGGTGGCCGAGTGCGCCGACGCCGTCGCCGAGTTCCTCCCCGGCGAGCTGGCGCTGTGGCGGCGGGAGCACGAAGCGGCGGAGGCGGAGCGGAGGAGGAGAAGAGAGGCGGCGGCAGCCGCTGGCGGCGGCAGGAGGGAGGAGATGATGATTGACGAGCGGTGGGAGAGGGAGCTGAAGGCCAAGATGTGAGCGAGTTCTCGTCTCCTAAGAGAGATGGTATGATGGTCGTTGTCTTATTCCCAATGAACGCTTGCTGGATAGCGAAGAGGCAAGATACCTATATTTCTCTTCTTTTTTTTTGGCATTGCATATTGTTAGACGAGTGGCGCATAAATTGAGAGCAGCTAAACAGCGGAAAGACGAATCTGTCATGATGATGGTGAGGAAACGTTCTGGTTCGAAGAAGAGAGGTGGTGCAAAACTAATTAGGTAATAAATAATGCTTATACATCTTCAACTCCGATCATTGTTTCCACTCTATTTTGTGTCCCAACATCGTCTTCGCATTTTACTACTAATAATACCTCACGTCCGATAGCCCTAGGACAACCTGGCTCTTCCGCACAACCCGTAGAGCAACTAATAATACCTGTAAGGTTGTTAGGTAATCACGTGGCCAACAAGGTGCCTATATTACCGGAGCCTCTCGGAGGCGTCCGCCAGGATGACCTCAGCGTCCTTGGCACTGAGCACCATAGTCGAGCAGCTCGGGAACGCGCCGGGGACGACGGGGAAGGCGCTCGCGTCGACGATGCGGAGGTCTTCGACGCCCCGGACGCGGAATTTGTGGTCAAGCACGGCCATGGGGTCTTCGTCGGTGCCGATGGGGCAGGTCGAGGTCGCGTGGTGCGAGAATGCCTGGAGCTTGATATACTCGGCCTGGGACTCGTCGGAACACTTTTTGTCGCCGTCGGCGGTAATCTCGTTGCCCGGGCAGGAGTATAGATCGTCAAAGGGTTGTCGCCCTCGTCCCCGCCGGCCTCAATCAGGAGCGTCATGTACCCGGCTCTTGCGAGGTCCGCAACCAAGGTTCCGCCTCCGGGACCGCTACCGACGACGATGTAGTTGTAGGATGCTGGCGCGGCCGGGGCAGCAGCGATTGCGGAAACTGCGAGAGCTGACAGCAAGTGGGGACGCATCTTCGATTCTTGAACGATCCGACCCGGCTATGAATCATCTGAGGGGTCCAGACTGAGCAATGGCAAGACAAACGGGCCCGCGAGGGGCGGACCAGCAACCTTTTGTAGTGGAGGAGTCTCGCAGCATGTTGCACCCATTGTCTCGCAGTTTATTTATTAGTTACGTTCTCGATCGACCTCGGGTCCTGCGCGGAGGAGGGAGGAAGGGGAGAGGGTGTGGGGGGATCCGTCTGGCCGTCTCCTTCTCTCCAACGGCAACCGATTATTATGCCATCAATCTCGGAAATGGAACGACAGCCGATAGGTTTTTTTTTTTCAGAATCTCATCCAAGTGAACCTACGTGGTCTGTTGGGAGAGCTCAAGTGGTTGCAGCAGGCGGAATTTGCTTGTAATTACCGATCATTGGCCTTGGCTATTAAATTACCTGCAGGCCGGAAGGCAGGAGCAGGAAACCCAGACGGCGCTTGCTCCGGGTCCAGTCCGAGTTACAATCCTTTTAGGCCCTTTTTGTTTAGGTGGCAGTCCATGGCAGGCACCTTGGCGGTTCCATGGTGTGGTTGCATGCTATGGAACGGACCACGCTTTCGCAATTGACACAAACCTGTTCGGTAATGACTCAGCCTGCGGAGTTGGAGTTGGGTTGGAGGGTCGATGCCTGGAACGATGCGGAAGGCCTGACCCGGATAATGGGAAGTCCGAGGTTCAAAACCCGAGGAGGGTAACCTCAGGTATCACAAGAATGTAGGAATAGAGGTAGGCAAGTGGATACCAGGAAGCCTTCCCAACTCGGGCCTGATTATTAAATGGAGTGACCTGAGGCTGCGTGGATCGAACTGTCCTTTCTCCTACCGTCGCTGACTTGAGATAGCCCCTCTTGATTGTAACCAGGGTAGGTACGCAAGTGTGGCAGGCTCGCATTCACAGGCTTGAGCATGCCTGTTGGCTAAACAAGCACACCAACCTATCAGACGGCCTTGGCTTTCAACAGGAGCTCGCGTCGTTTCAAGTAACCTACCTAGGGAGTATTGACCGCTTCAATCTCCTCTGATTTTCTTCCTTTTGTTTGTCCTTTCCTTTTCCTACTGCATTCCTTTTTCTCTTTCGTCTCTTCTCTTGTGTTTTCTGCCCGCTATCTTCTCAAGCATGCTAATACTAATTAAAGCATGGGGAAGGGAACAATCACATTCGTTTGCTTCTTTCCCTCCTTTGCTTGAACAGAAAGAAAACTTTAAGCACTGGAGATAGACGCTGTCGATGATCTGGATCAATTTGCTTTGACTCAATCAAGGATTGAACGGCGCGATAACCTTGCTCGATTCAAGTACCTCGTTCAATGCGGTCCATGCAAGTCCTTGGGCTCCTGCCGGTACTAGGAACTCTAGGTTCAGAAACGTAACAAAGACAGTGGGAAAAAAAGGTTTTGAGATAGAGTTTATAGATTAAATTTGAGGATATCCGGATTGCAAGCCGCTATCCAGCTTGGGAGAGGAGATTATGGGTTGTCAGTTGTCACTTCAGCAAAGAAAGACCTTCGATTGTCTGCCATTGCCACACAATTATTGAAAGAAGAAGAAAAAAGTGCGAGGAAAAATAGGAACAAAAAAGAAAACAAAGGAAAGAAAAGTGGAATCTCGTGATAAAGGGGTGTTTAGTTAGTACCCGGTGGTTAGTGCTGACTAATTAGTTCAGTACTACCACCTGTCTCCCGACAGGTAGGGCCAAAACCCCCAGACGCCCAGATACAGCCGGACACATCACCACCAAATTTCCTATATATTTGTATCTTTACAAAAAGTATAATCAAGTTTAATTACCCTCGTAATAGTAGCCTCAAATAGCTATAAATAGTCTAATTATAAACTAGGTTCTAAAAAGCTTAAAAATATAGTAAAATTCAATTCTACCTAGTTATAACTAGTTAAATAATTAGTTATATAACTTGCCTTTATCTCCCTCTCCCTCTATATTATACTCCTTATCCCTATCGCTCTTAATCATAATAATACCTTCTCTTTTAGCCTCCTAGCGATAGTTATTATCTTCTATCCCTAGTATTACTATCCCTAGTATAACTATTACTAACTTGTAGGTATATCACTTCTTAAACCTCCTAATATCCTTGATAATAGCTATATATAATGACTTTTTCTTAACCCTAGATAGAGATAGTGATTTAGTATCCTCCTCTTACTTATCTTTACTATCTATAAAGTCAAATCTATTATCGTTACTATCGTTAATTAACATTATAGATATATTATTAATCTATATCCTAGGATACTTAGGGGATAGGAGTTTGACTTCTAATAATGGCTTCTTTACTAACCAAGGGATTAGGACTTCCTTTCTATCTCCTAAGTTAAAAAACGCTAATAGCTAACGCTCCTTTAGTAGAACCTAAAGAGGGTAGTTATTATTAAGAGGAAGATAGTTATTCTTATTAGTCTTTTCTAGAAATTTAGTAAAGGTTATTATATAAAGGTAATATCTATTAGTACTAGGAATCTTATTTTTAGGGCACTTCTTCTAGACTTTATATTCCTCCCTATAATCTTATTTAATTTATTTAATAGTAATATAGGTAACTTTTTAGCTAATATCTTAAATAGCCTTAGTATTCTTCTAAGCCTAGATCTCCTAAACCTAATAAATATACTAAATAGTTATATTTATTATAATCTCTTCTATTAACTTAATAAGTTAGCCTTATATTTTCTTAATAGATAGTATAATTAGATAGGCTCTCTTGTCCTTTATAAACTTATTAAGATATTTATATATTAGCTAACCTTTATTAACTATTAATATAATATCCTAAAAATATTCTTATATTAATAAACTAAAAAGCTTAAGATATTACTTTTAGATATAATTAATACCTTTTTATGTATATATCTATTACTTATTATTAGGAATTATTATAGGATATCTAATAGCTATATTAAATAATACTTTTTCCTTAATCTAATCTATTATAATATATTAGTTTAATAGAAAAAGACCAGTCTTTTTAAATCCTATTATAATATTTTAATATCTAAAACTAACCTCCTAGATTTCCTAGAATCCTTTAATAAAGTCTACCTATATAAATATAAGATCGCTATTTTAAACTACCTACTAGAGATATTATTAATATACTTCCTTAAGATAATAAAAGACCCCTATTATTATAGGCCCAGGCTCCACCCGGGCTAATCGATAACAGGCTATACCCGGTTTCAGACTAGACCTATATACGTTCGTAGGGCATTCGTAGGGCATACGCTTAGGACCCGGTTAGGCTCTAACCTAATACCTAACCAGGCCCTAACCAGAGCATATACACACTCCCTATATTAGGAAACAGAACCCCCTCTCGGCACCTATACTTACTTTCTCCTCTTTCTTTCCTTAAAGTAGTTAAATATAATATTATATACTTATCTATAATTACTATAAGGCTAGTATATTATATTTTAACTACCTTCTTTTCAATAGTAACCCTCCTAAGCAAACGACTAGTAACTTAGTTATAGTAGAATCTAGGATATATACGCCCTTAAGCTTGGCGGAGTTATAAGAACTTATCTACTCCCTCTAAGCGGCGGTAGTATAGCAGAATACTATAATCGACTCCCTTTAGGCGTCCCAGACTTAACCTATATTAACCCCTAACTTAGTTAGGATATCCCTAGAGAGATAGCGGCCTTAAAGGAAGCGCCTCCTAACTAGGGAACCTTTTAATAGTAAGAAGGAACTTTTTATAGCTTAGAAGAGTATAATAGAATATATCCTTATAGTAGATAGAGACTTTATCGGTTCTAACTATAACTAGTAGGTTTTTATCTAGGGAAACCTAATATAATAGGTTTAGACCTAGGTCATAGTATACTATAAATCTATAGGCCTAAAGATTAGATATAACCTAGCTTAGTTTCTTTAATACCTTGAGAGCGTCTTTTCCAACCCCTATAAGAAGATAGTAACCCTATTAGAGCTTGAGTTCTTATAATAGAGAGATAATAAGCTGTTCTCTACCTTTATTATCTAGTTTAAGGCGAAACTCTCGAAGGTAGGCGGTCTCCTTTAGAATGATAAGATATACCTAATTAAACTATAATAATACCTCTCTCTAAGACTTAAGTATATAGTTATTAGATAGGGAATTCCCTAGGATAACTATATAGTAGTAATAGAGAGATACTATAAAATTATAATAGACCTTAAGGCTCTCTACCTAGGTAATAGATACTAATAGATATAAAGATAATAGGTAACGTCCAAGCTATAGAGAGAAAAGGATATAGATAGGAATATACTAATAATTAGTATTAACTTAGTATAAACTAACTTATAGAAGAAGGGTCTTAGTAAGGACTAACCAAAGGGATATAAAGGAGATACCTTAAGGGCAAAATAGGTTAGTTAGGAGGTATATATAGTATAATAAGTAGTTAGAGCATATATCTAGTATAGATAGAAGGGTTACTTTATTACTAAGTATAAATATATATGACGAACCCAACTTAGACTTCTTCTAAAAGGGTTCAGACGAAGGTAAGTGATATAGGACAAGTATACAAGTCATCTAAGGGATTCGGTAAAGCCGAAGGGTTTACAACAACAGAGTTATCTCTTTATAGTAGTACGATGCTATTAGGAGTACTATAATATAAGGAGTACATTACTATCACTGGTAAACTCCAGAGCCCACCAGAACGAGTAACTAGCTATCTAATATACTTGTCTGGTTCCCTTATTCCTGAGTGTTCCCCCTTAGATTCCGATCGTGTGATCGCTGCTACGATCCTTCGATCATTATTCGGGTGCTTGCCTTGATCGAAGTACGATTACTGCGATCACTTTCTGATTGGTCCTTAGGTCTTATAGTTCCTGATTGGTTCCGTGTGCCTTGTCAGGTCGCCTTATACGGCTAAATCGTGACACGATGCCCCTCCCCTAGGTCTTTCGTCCTCGAAAGACTTAGGTCCGTTTTAAATAGCGCTAACACCCCCCCTTCTTGTATGTAGTCGTGTTTCCTCTATCCCCCTCCTTTCTTCTTCCATGATGTCGTCAAGATGACTAATCGTGTAAGAAAGAAGTCGAAGTCTAAGCCTGCTACGTCGACTCTTCGTGCTAACTATCTTTTAGCCGCGATTCTTTCCTCGAATAATCTTTTAACAATGCGCCCTTGTATGTCATACAAGTCTAAAGGCCTTAGTTTATACGAGGTTTCGAAAAGCGATTCTTCTCGATACGTAAAGTGCGTTTGTAACAAGCGTTCGAATTATAACGTTCTTAGCGTTTCTCCTACTTAGCTTCGGTCTATTATAGCTTAGTATTAAAAACTTGAGGATAAGCTTATAGCTACTAAGGAGCGGGTCCTTCGTCTTTGGAAATAGAAACGAATATAGTTTAAGAAGATAATAAGAGCCATCGCTTGGGGTATTAATAGTATAGAGGAGTTAGAGCAAGTAAAACGTAAGGAGGCTAAAGCGGCGGCGGTAGTAGAGGCTCCTAGGGTTACTACGTCTTCTTCGACCCCGTCCTGCTTGTCTACCGATTTCGGATAGCTTTAGGATTCCGTATATCCGGAAGTTCCTTTGGATCCGTCCTTACTAGCCGATTTTAGGTTGGTTTCGGGTCCGTCGCTTTCGGTCGATCAGGGTTCCTCTAATAGAACTACTAAAGTTTCTCGGGGCAATTTAGGTTCTTAACTAGTTCCTATAAGTTATCTTCTAGTCTAAAATTAAGCCATTTGACTAGATACTACAGTTCCCCGTTAATAATATATAAATCCAGAATTTCTTCGACGTCCCATTCTTCCTCTTCGTCTTCTGCTTCGATATTCGTAGCGATTTTGGCGTTCTTTGGCGCTAGTTTAAGAAGTGAAATATAAAAAACATCCGTCCGTAGTCGTATAGATAACGGTAACGATAGTCGGTAGTTAGATGTCGAAATTCGTTCTTTGATAACGAAGGGTCTGACCTTCTTAAAGTCTAGCTTCGTGCTTAGTCGTTTGGTTTACAGGTTTTATACGATTAGATAGACTTTGTCTCCCCTCTCTAGGCGAGGTCCCTCGAGCCTATATTTGTCGTAATAGTTCTTTATTCTGGTTCTGACAAACTCGAGTTCCTTTTTGAGTTTCTCGTATAGTATGTATATCTACTCTACTTTAACTACCGCTCTTGGCACTATAACCTCTGGTCCTTGCCTAAGGTCTGCTTCGTATCCGTAGTTCGTAAAGAACGATATGACTTTGGTCGTTTCTATTAGCGTTATATTATAAGCGAGTTATATTATTAGTAATAGCATAACCTAGTTATCCTATTAGTAGTTAATATAAGAACAGAGGTATTACTTAATAACTTGGTTTAATTATTCCATTTGTCTATTAGTCTACAGGTAATATACTATTAATAGTTTGCTATTAACGCCTAATCGTTATATTAACGCTTACTAAAACTTTAATACGAACTTAGTATCTCTATTAGTAATCTATTCTTATAGCTAAGCGTATACTAATATAACTTGCCGATAGATCACGTCTACTAGCTATTTAGCTATCTAGGACTCCTTATAGGGAAAGAAGTATACCTATTTAGTTAGGCGATCTACTATAGTAAGAATACTATCGTAGATTACTCCTATAGCTATATCCTTAGATTCTAGTAGCTTTGTAATGAAGTCTATTATAACTAAACTCTATAGTTTGTCAGCTATTAGTAGTAGCTGAAGTAGCCTATACGGCTTATATTATATCGTCTTGCTTCAATTACAGATGTCATAGCTCCGTACGACTTCCTTAACTCGTACTATTAACTATAGAAAGTCATAATGTTTCTTGACTTGTGTGACAGTCTTCGTAACTCCTTTATGTCCTCCGAGTTTCGATTTGTAGAGTTCTCAAATCATTTATAGCTATTGGTCTTTATCGTAGATATACGCTTTGCTTCGGTACCAGAGTTTCCTATCTTTTTCCTCTACTTCGCTAGGTACCACTAGTCTAGGTGCTGCTTAATATTATACCTCGTTAATCCTTTCTTCTCGAAAGATTATATAACATTCTCGGAACGAGTCGAGTAGATTATCTTCCACGGGTGTCTATATTTCGTAATATAGCGTTCTATCTATTTGTTCCTTAAATAACGGTAGCATTATTTCCATTCGTCCTTCCATGTGATCCGTTCGTCAGCTTAAAGCGTCCGCTTGTACGTTTTCTTTACCTTTCTTATAGCAGATCTCGAAGTTAAATTCCACGAGGAATTCTGCCTATCGTATTTGTCGTCTATTAAGCTCCTTCGTCGTCATAAAGTACTACAGATTCTTATAATCCGTATATACTTATACTAGTTCGATTGTACTACTAAGATATAGTCGCCATTCCTTAAAAGCTTCGACAATCGCAAGTAGTTCCTTATTATAGATTGGATAGTTAAGACGTGGTCCGTCAAGCTTCTTTGAAAAGAAGGCTATAGGATATAGCTTCCCTTGCTCGTCTCGTTGTCCTAACTGTCCTCCGATAGTATAGTCTAAAGCGTCCGTTTCTACCTCGAATAGCTTCTTAGGGTCTGGTAGTACTAGCACTAGATCCTTAGTGATGGCGTCGTAAATCTACGTAAATACTTGCTTATATCGCTCTTCCTATTAGAACTTAGCGTTCTTCTTGGTAAGCTTGTATAATAGTCGTACGATCGCTCCAAAATTCCTGATAAACATCCGGTAGAAGTTTATAAACCCGATAAAACTTTGTACTTCCGTAACTAATATTGGTCGTAGCCAATCTTTGATAGCTTTAACCTTTGAGGGTTCTATCCGAATTTGTCCTAGGGATATCTTGTATCCTAAAAATACCGTCTTCCTAATGTGGAATTCGCTCTTTTCCTTGTTAACTAATAGCTTATATATATATAATACGTCTAGCACTACTTTTATATACTTCTAGTGTTTATCTATCGTCTTAGAGAAGATAAGTATATCGTCGAGATAATATACTATAAATTTGTCAAGAAAGGGTTAGATAGCTTGATTAATTAGAGCTTAGAACATTACTAGCGCGTTTGTAAGTCTAAATAGCATGACAAGGTACTTGTAATAGCTATAGGGTGTCCTAAAGGCCGTTTTCCACTTGTCGCCTTCTTTGATCTATATATAGTTATAGGCTAATGGCAAGTTAAGACGTGTAAAATATTAGGCTCCTACTAACTAATCTTAGAGCTATAAGATTAGTAGTAACAGGTATCGATTCTTCATAGTCTATTTATTAAGTTACTAATAGTCGATATATAACTATAGCTTTCCATCTTTCTTAGGTACAAATAGGATTAGGTAGCCTACTAGCGATGTCGATAGGCAGATATATCCTCTTCGAAGGTTCTCCTCTAGATATCGCTTAAGTTCTTCGTTCTACGTCTAGCTTATATAGTAGATCTTAAAGAACTTTAGTCATACTCCTTCCTTAAGCTTGATCTCGTGATCCTATAGGCTATATTCTGGTAATCCTTCTAGATGCTTTGGTTCGAATGCTAGGTGTCCTTTATACTCCCTCGGTACTTCCCTAGTCTTATCTCGTTTCTCGGTTTTCTAATAATATACGAACTTGGTTCTGTCTATAGCGATGCTAGTGATTTCTCTTGTCTCAACCTATTGCTCTAATTACAGTGCTCCGCATTTGTCAACGGAGAGAACAGCTATCGGCGGTTTAGCTCGTTCCTCCTGTCGTAACGTCGGTGTCGTTATACTGCTTCTTCCAGAGTCTATAGTGGTCTGTCTGCCACTACCCGTCTCTTACAGTAGATCTGTAGGATATACCTTCCCTTGAGTATTGTCTATTCGCGATCCTTACGCGCTCCCTATCTTGCTAGTCGAATACGACTCCGTTCGGGGTCGTAGGTAGCTACCATTCTTCTAGCTAATGTCCGGGTCGTAGTCTTTATACTATAGTAGTCCTAGTATTATGTCCTTATCGTCGCCTATATCTATAATGCTAAATACGACTGCTATAGTCTTCCCTACTATAGTAATATCGATTGGTTTAGTCTCCCTATATACTTATTACGTTAGGAATAGCCCTTTAACTATACTATACTTCCGTTTTATCCTCTAGGGTATCTGTAGCTGATTTACAAGTATTAGCGAAATCAGGTTTATCTCTACTCTACTATCTACTAGTACGAGCATTTCGTATTACTTCTATTATGCTATTATCTATAGTCGCTTGTCTTACTATTATCGTCCAAAGATTACAGCGATTTCCTATATTTCTGCCGGGAGGTCTTAATATAGTAGTCTCTTATGCCAGTTCCTCCTATACTACACTACTACTTACCACTATATAGGCGTTAATGGTTTTTAGGCCCCTCGAAGGGCCCTAACCCGTTTCCTAGGTTAGTACTAACCTCTCCGATTGTTTGGCTAATAGTAGCTTCGTCAATTGTTCTCATTTCTATAAGCTATTAAGCGCTTATAGCTTCCTACTATTAGGTCCGTTCTGCTTTTTATCGTATAGTCTATAGCTTTATCTAAAGCTCCCAAATTCGCGATTTCTTTTCGTCCTTATAATAAAGATAATTATTGCTCTAGTATAAGTCCTATATATCTCGTCCTATTCTATAGTGCCTAGGCTAGGCTTGTCTTAGAACTACCATAATGCCTTCTAGACTCCGGGTTTCGATCTTCTAGAGTAATTTAGCTACTCTATTTCCCACGTCGTAGACCTATTCTATAGGGCGTAAACTTCTGTCCCTATTTTCCTATCAGGTCGGCTAGTGATTATTTTCGAATTTGTTATAGAAGTGGTATCGGCATTCGTATACTATATATTAGAACTAGGGCACTTATATATATACCTTATATTAAGGGTATAGTTACGTGGCGTTACCTAGAAGATATTAGAATTCTTTTCCGAATCCTTCTTACTATATATAAACTATAGGTACCCTAATACTAAGGTAGGAATATTTCTTCTAGTAGCTTTCCTATATACGTTTATCTTTTCCGCGGTTCGTATATATAAACTAATACTCTAGGTTCTATATATCATAGCTAAGTTACTAATTGTCAAAGTATATAATATAACTATCGAGTCTATCGTATATTATAGGCTGTTCCCCTTTGATGGTTTCTATGATACGTCGGAGTTCCCTCATTTCGTCCCTTATCTTGTCACTCTACTAGGTAAGTCGAGTTAGGCGTCTATCTCGTTCGTGTAACTCCGTATTAAGCCTAAAAACTTCGTTACGGTACCATTCAATCTATTCCTAAAGGAACAAGATATTCGGTCCGGGTCGGTCAACTCCTTAGGTATCGGTTGTCCACGATCTATCCTATCTCTACGTGACCGTAAAACCCTACTGCCTCAAGGCTAGGAGAATCGAAATCGGTGGCGCGTACTCCCCTACTATATCCTATTCGGCAATGCCTGTCTCGGGGTCTATAGTAACTAGTTCGGAGTATAGCGTCTATTCGTCTTTGCTGTTATTATCGTATTCGAGACTGTCTATATCGCTATCCCTGTCTTCGTAGCTCGTAGCTACTACTTCGACGACGTCCTTGGTTTCGTCGATAACCGTAGTTTCCTTTCCTAGGACTGGTTTCTAGTCTTTCTTCGGGCTTTAACATTCTTACCTATAGTGTCCTTTCTTTTTATAGTTATAGTAGGTAGTATTAGACTTGTCTTTAGCTATCTTCTTCTTGTCCTACTTCTATATTATATCTATATCTATAGCTCTAGGATACGTCTTATATAAGGTACTAATATACGCTCGCTTTTTCTTGTCATTAGCCTTAACCGTGGTTCCATTTATTTAACCTTGTTTCTACTATTCCTATATATAGAGCCGATCGTTAATTCTAATAGCCTATATGATATATTTATCTAGTGTTTTAGGCTAGTCATACTTATATAGCTTATCTTTAACCTTTTCCTTTAAGCTATTATAGAATAGTTACATTAATACCTTATCGTTAAGCTAAGACTTAAGTATATCCTATCTAAACTATACGGTATAAGAGGCTATTAACTTAGTCTATCAGAGATTAGTAAGTCTCTCTTACATGTAAATCTTCTCGTCTTTATCGCTAAAGACCTTCTAAAGCTCTTCTTCGAAACGGTTATAGGATCGAAAGACTGCCTATATAAAGGCGTCTCGGTCGTCCTCGTCTTCCTTAGTAAGATAGTCATTCTACGTAGGTTTGAACCATCTAAGTACCTTGCCCTCTAGTCTCGTGGCTACGTAGAGGACTTTGGCTTTGTCATCCGGAAACTTGTCGTCATTAAGCCGGAAGTAGGATCGGAGGTTTGTCAAAAATCCCGCGAGATCCTCCTTAGTTCCTCTATATTTGCCAGGTGGTTCGATCTTAATATGGCTTGCTTTGGCAGTCTCGAGCGCCTTGATTTTGGCGTAGGCCTCGTTGACCAGTTTCTGCAAGTGCTTTTCGCCGTTCTCGAGTTCCTTGATCCGAGCTTAAGCAGCCTTGTCTCTCTAGTCCAACTCCTGGATTCGCTACTAGAGTTGACCAAGCTAGGCAAGTAGCTATTCGGCCGTAACGTTAGTAGCCATATCAATGTCGAGGTCGAAGTCACCTCTGTTCTAAACTATAATAAAACAAAGGGAGTGATAGTAACGTATAACAAACCTAACTTAGACTTCTTCTAAAAGGGTTCAGACGAAGGTAAGTGATATAGGACAAGTATACAAGTCGTCTAAGGGATTCGGTAAAGCCGAAGGGTTTATAACAATAGAGTTGTCTCTTTATAGTAGTGCGATGTTATTAGGAGTACTGTAATGTAAGGAGTGTGTTGCTATTACTAGTGAACTCCAGAGCCTACCAGAACGAGTGACTAGCTATCTAATATACTTGTCTGGTTCCCTTATTCCTGAGTGTTCCCCCTTAGATTCCGATCATGTGATTGCTGCTGCGATCCTTCGATCATTATTCGGGTGCTTGCCTTGATCGAAGTGCGATCACTACGATTACTTTCTGATTGGTCCTTAGGTCTTGTGGTTCCTGATTGGTTCTGTATGCCTTGTCGGGTTGCCTTATGCGGCCAAATCGTGACAATATACCCCTATTAGAAGACTAGTATAGTAGAACTAGCTAAGGGCTTATATTTATACCTTAGAGGCTAAGAAAGAAAGAGAGGATAATAACTAGTCTAATAAGGAAGATAGGGAATAGGGAAAAGAATAGCCCTTGAGCAAAGTCTTATAAGGGGGCTAGAAGACTATAACTACTAAGAAAGCGAGTTTATAAAGATTAGTAGGAGAATAGATAGACCCCCTTTTCTTATTTTAGTCTTCCTTAACTCTATTAGCTTTATAAATACTTAAGTAGATAGTAAATATTCTAACTATAATATTATTAGTAAAAGGATATATTAGAAGCTTAGACTTAAGTAAATTAGTTTACTAACCCCTTATACCCTTAGTATTATAATAAAGGTATATTCTAACTAAAAGATTACTTAGATAGTCTATATTATAATAGATATTAATAGATAGGAGAGTTAGGTTATATTTTATATAGTTTCTAGACTAGTATAAGACATTATATTAGGCCTTCTATAGATAGAATATTAAAAGGTTAAACTAGATATAAGTACTAGTATCCTAGAGATTAGGGTATAGCTAGGACTATTTATCTAGGAAGTCGCTTTATAGCTTAGAAAGATAGGAATCTCCTAAATTATAGGTACTATTTTTATAGGCCTAGTTTAGAGAGTATAGAAAAGGAAGACTTCTAATACCTTCCTAGTTATAAGTATTTAGGAAATAATAACTATCTTAGAATCGAGGTATAAACTTGATAGAGGTATAGTAGAAAAGGGGAGTAGCTACTTGGAACTAGAGGCGACCCTAATAGAAGAACTTTATAACTTTGCCGACCTCTTTAATAAGGAGAAGGCTAGCAGATTACCCCTATACTACGGTACTACCTATTACTATATTAAGCTAAAAGAGGGCCCTAATAAGAAGATCCCTAAACTCCCTTAAGGACCCCTTTATAATATACCTTAAGACTATCTATTAGAGGTCTAGAAATAGTTTATTAACCTACTAGATAAGGGATAGATTCGAGTAAGCTCCTCTTTAGCCACTACTCCTATCCTCTTAGTAAAGAAGGCAGATAGGGGATAGAGATTCTATATAGACTACTAAGCCCTAAATAAGATTATAAAGCAGGACCGGTACCTACTTCTATTAATCAAGGAGACTCTCTACTCCTTAGCTAGGGCTTAATAGTTTATAAAGCTAGATATTAGGGTAGTATTCTACTATATCCAGATTATAGAAGGAGATAAGTATTTGATAGTATTCTAAACCTAGTTTAGACTCTTTAAGTGGCTAGTCTACCCCTTTAGATTAGTAGGTATACCTATAACCTTCTAATAATATATTAATAACGCTCTTAGCCTAAAACTTAGAGACTTTATAATAGTATACCTTAATAATATCTTAATATATATAGTAAGTAATAGGAAGGATTATATAAAACGAGTTAGGGAAGTTCTCTAGAGGCTATAGATAACTAGGCTTACTCTTAATCTTAAGAAGTATATATTTACTATAACAGAAGTCAAATATCTTAGTTATATTATTAAGGCTAGTACCTAAGTTTATCCTAACCCTAAGAAGCTTGCTACTATCTGTAAATAGGAGGTACTATAGAAAGTTCGGGGGGTATAGAGTTTCTTAGGATTTGCTAATTTCTATCGTAACTTTATCCCTAACTTCTCTAAGATAACCGCGCCTTTAATACGGTTAACTCGTAAAAATACCCTATTTCGGTAGGGAAAGGAGGAGTAAGAGGCCTTTAAAGCCCTTAAGATAGCCTTTATCTTAGAACTAGTCCTAGTATAATAGAACCCTAAGTAAGAGATAGTTCTTAAGGTAGACTATTCTAGAATAGCCCTTAGTAGATACCTTTCCTAATAGGGAGAAGATAAGGTTCTATATCCTATAGCCTATCATTCTATAAAATTAACCCCGGCCGAAAGGAATTATATAATTTATAATAAGGAATTACTTATAATTATCTCCTACTTAAAGGCCTAGTTAATAGAACTTTGTAATATTATAGCCCCTTTCTAAATCCTAACTAACTATAAGAACCTTAAGTATTTTACCTAGCCTTGCCTAATTAATAAATAATAAGCCTAATAGGCTAAGATACTCTCCCTCTTTAACTTCGAACTCTACTACCGCCCTAGATTATAAATGTCCTACCCTAATACCTTCTTCTATTACAAATAGGATTTCCCTAAAGATATATAATATATTATATAACTTCTTCCTACCATCTAATTAGATACCTCTACTACCTTAAAGTTACTAAAAACATCTTACTTACCTAAAGGGAGTAGTATTTTTATAGATAGTTTGCTTATAGCCCTCTAAGATAAAGGAGTTCTTAAGGATAAACATTATATATACTAGCTCTAGGCTATCTAAGAGGGGGCCTAGAAGTTCCCTAAGGAGGCAAATATAGTATAGACTTAGATTATAGACTATTCCCTAAATATATAGGGTACTCTTTAGTTTCGGGGGAGACTTTAGCTCCCTATATAGGAACTACTTACTATTACTATCCTCTAACATATCTATAACTCTCCTATATCAGGTTACCTAGGGAGGAATAGATTATTTAAGATACTTTAATAGGACTATTATTAGGATTTTATATCCTCTGATATAAAGCGGTTTACAAGGAACTATTATATATATCGAAGGGCCAAGGTGTCACGTTAACTATAACAAGGACTCCTCTAACCCCTACCTATTACTAACCGCTTCTAGAAGTAGATTTCTATCGACTTTATAGTTAATCTTCTAGTACGAGACAAGAACTTACCCTATTACCTTATAATAATCACCGATCGACTATCGAAATACGTCTAGCTTAAGGCTATATCCTCGATAGGGGCTAAAGTATATATACTCTAGTTCTAGGATATATAATAGCGGTTCTATAGGTTTCTAATATAGATTATTACTAACTATAGCTTAGACTAGCTTAGTTAATTCTAGACTTCTCTCTATAAGATCGTTAGGATTAAATAATTATTATCGATAGCCTATTACCCCTAGATAGACAGAGGTATATAATATATTAACTAGGAAGTATAGACTATTCTATAGACTATCGTCTCCTTTACCTAATATGACTAGCCTAAATATCTTCTAGTATATTAGCTTATAATTAATAACCGTAACTTAATAGTAATTAGAACAAATATAAGTTACCTCCTCTATAGCTATAATATAAGTCCTATTTAGTTTACCGATCTCCTAGATACTCCTACTTCGACCCTATAAGGGAAAGCTATTAGCTTCTTATACTACCTAAAAGAGGGTATAGAGTAGACCTAAGCTACTATTATATATATATAGTAATACTAATAAGAAAACGCTAATCGATCTCGACATCCGGCTAAAAGATTTAAGATAAGGGATAAAGTATAGCTATCCCTATATAACATTAAAACTAACTACCTAAGTTAGAAATTTAATTAGGTTAATACTAAATATAGAGTAATAGTAATACTAATACTACTAATTATTACTTTAGATATCCCTAAAGGCTTATACCCTACCTTCTATATTAATCTAATTAAGTATACTATATCTAACCTACTCCCTTTATAATATATATTAGATACCTACCCTAGCCTAATATTAGAACTCTTATAGGATAGATTACTATAAGAAGAATATAAGGTAAAAGCAATCCTTATAACTAGGAATATAAGGGGGAGAGGAAACCGCTATAATATACTAATAAAATAGAAGGGATATAATACCCTAACTTAGGAACTACTAGAAAACTTAGAAAATACTAGGGCACTTAACACTTTTAAATATTATTATTATTATTATTAGTCCTACACCATTATACTAATAAGTATACCAGAGCCTCTCTAGTTATATATAAAGGAAACTATACCTAATAGGCTAGATAAAAACCTCTATCCTACCTTTAACGCCTAATCTAGAAAACTAGTATACTATAGAGAAAAGGAGAAGTAGCTAGAATAGCCCTATAGAGGCCTTCCCTCCCGGTCTAACCTCCTTACGAGGCAGTATTCTAGGAGCCTCCCTAGGTCTATTAGCCACTATAGAACCCTCCTTACTAAACGATAGTTATAGGTCCCTATACCCTGTAAAACAAGGTCTAGGTCCCTTTATAACCATATTTCCTAGGATTCCTACGTTCGGCTTCTTAGTAGGTTCAGGCACCAGATAACTAGGTGCTCTATAGTCTCCCTCCCTTAGCTATAGGCATAGTAGGGGGTACTAACCCCTAGGGCTTAAACCTTAAAAAGGAAGTCATAGAGGCTAATAGCCCCTATACAGGCCTATACTAATAGGGAGCTCTAGGCCTTCGTTAGGACCTAGTACCTTTATAGGCCTTCCCTTGTAAAAACTAGGCACGGGGGGTCCTTATCCAATACACGCTATATCCTCCTACCAGCTTAGTCAGCCCTCTAACGGTCGCTCTAGCTAGCTACTATAGCTAGTTCCGTAGCCCGTAGTCTACTTTGTAAGGTCTATAGAGGGGGTTAACCCCCTTTATAGCCTTCCTAGACCTACTACCGGACTATCGACCTTGCTACCTCTAGGGCTATAGGCTTTGGCTCCTAGCCCCTTGCCCTAGTCCCTCTCTTCTAGAACCTCTAGCTAAGCCTATTATAGGCCTATTAGATAAGAGCCCTTATAGGGACCTAGGAGGCCCCTAGGCCTGCCCTGGTCTATAGGAGTAGCTAGTCGAGTTTAGCTTCGAAGTCGGCTAGCCTCTTATTAAGATAGAGGTTAAGGGGTAGTACCTAGGCCTCTGTTTTAAGGTAGTAGATAGGGGTAGCCTTATAGGCCCTAGTAACTACCTAAAGGGCCCTATACTAGGCCTTTGATAGTTCCTTAGTAGGGCCTTCTAGGTTACCCCCTGGCTTAGTAGGCTTATAGAAGTTTAAGGCCCTATAAGTTAAGGCGCTATAGATATACTTAGTATAGACCTTATAGGCCTATAGTAGGCTAGGGCCCTAGGTCTTTATAGTAAGCCTAGTTAGAGCAAACTCTTAGGTTTCTAGCTTCTTAGCTACCTTTATATAGTAAGGGCCCTACTATAGCCTCTAGTCTAGCTAGACCCCTAGGAATCTAGCTAACTTTAAAGGGGCTATAATAGTAGTACCCCCTCTAGGCTATAGGAGCTCTAGTAGTTATAACTACTATTTCCGGCCCCTATTAAAGTAGATAAGTTTATACTTTTCTAGGGCAAAGGTTATACCCTAGGTCCTTACCTACTATAGGTAGGCCTTCTAAGCCTTCTATAGCTAATCGTTATAGGCCTCCTCGGCCCTCCTAAAGGCTAGAAGGTTAGTATTATTAGTAAAGCCTACTAAACTAACTATAGGGCTAGCCTAGTAAATGGCCTAGTAGAGGGAGGCTATATAGAGGATAAATAGTATAGGGGAGAGGGGTAACCCCTAGGGGACCCTAGCCCTTACCATTATATCCTCTATTTCCTAGCTATCGAAGTAAAGGATAGCTACCCTATCCTATAGCTACTCCCTAACCTAGACTACTAACCACTTTAGGAAGCCCTAGCTCTATAAAGTGGTTAGTAGCTAGGTATAGTTAATAGTATCGAAAGCCCCTAAGATATCGAGCTATAGGAGGGAGGTAGCTACCTTATACCTCTAAGCCTCCTAAACCTAGGCTATAATAAGCCGAATAGCTAGTTTAATAGACCTATATTCCTAGTTGCCTATCTACTCGGCTAGGAGAAGCCTATAGGCCTCTATAATAGCCGTTACCTTCTAGGTAACTATAGCCTCTAGTACCTTGCCTACTATTAATAGGAACACTATAGGCCTATAGCTACCTAGGGTAAAGTAGGCCTATAGGGGTTTACTAGGCTTATAGAGGACTACTATCTTAGCCCTTTTAAACTAGGCCAGGAAATAGCCAAGCTGTAAGCTCTCTAAGGCTAGTAGAGCTAGTATCTAGTAGAGCGGCTGCCTATAGGCCTTTAATAGGCCTATAGGGAGGAGGTCCTCCCTTAGGGCCTTCTATAGGGCTACTCTAGCTAGTACTACCCTGACATTGCCTACTATAACCTCCTAGCTTATTTCAAACTTTGGCTCCTAGTAGTTATTTAGATCCGGGTCATTAATATCTAATAGGTCTACTTCTAGGTTTAGAAAGAACTTGTTAACTAGAGCCCTAGCCTTCTATTAGTAGGTTATAAGCCCTCCTTCGAAGGCCAGGAGCTTTAGAGGGTTAACCGGTAGGTAGCTTTATAGCCTTACCTACCGCTCTAGCCTTTATAGTAGGTCCGGCTAGTTAGTTACCTCTTATAGTATAGCTCTTTAGCTCTTGGTCTTTATAGCTATAATAGTCTTAGCCTAGTCCTATAGGGCCTACTAAAGTACCTCCTATATATAGGGGTTTAGGGTACCCCTATAGGCCCTCTCTACCTCCTTAGCCCTCTTCCGGGCCTCCTAAACCTCCTTTGTCTACTATTAAGCTCGTTTACTACCTATATTAGCCTTCTTTACTAGAGCCAAGACTATAGCTATCTTCTCGAGGGCCTCTATAAGCCTATTAAAGGCCTATAGAAGCTCCTCTAGGTCTTAGAAGACAGGCCTAGCTAGGGCTAATACCTACCTACTAAGCCGGAGTAGGAGGTAGGCTGCCTCGGCCTATATAACCTCCTTGTCTAGGCTCTTCTAGTCCTACCCTTTACTAGCCGGTATAGGCCTATTAGTCCCCTAGAGGGAGACGTTTAGGGCCTATAGGTAGTAGTTAGACTTCCTATATTCTACGATATCTCTATAGGTCGCTTCTAACCTAGCCAAGGCCTAGAATAGGTCTATTATAGAAGGTTAGCTATATTAGTCCCCTTAGGGGGCCCTAGTAACCTAGCTATATAGTATATATAGGTCAAGGTCCTATTAGTCTATAAGGTTAAGGAGGTCCCTAGCCCCTAGGCTAAGCCTATCAAATAGGTCCTAGACTAGGTAATAGAGGTTAAAGTTACCTATAAGAATTAGGGGGTAGGTTAGCTAAGGTAAGGCTAATAGGTCCTATAAGAGGGCCTACTCTCCCTTATTATTATAGACTAACTAGAGCTTAAACCCCCTCTCTCCTAGGGTTAGAAAGGTTACCTTATACTAGTTCTCCTCTACTAAATAGTCCTACTAGCTAACTAGGAACCGTTTAGCTATTAGAATAGCTACCTTACCCTTAGGCTTATAGACTAGGTAGTATTTCGAAGCCTAGGGGTAGTATATTAACCCTATAAACTAGTTAATCTATAGTTCCTAGATAGCTAGTAGGTTATATTTAGCCTCTTCTAGTAGGACCTCGAGGGCCTATTTATTACCTTAGGTATTCTACTAAAGGACCTTAATTTATATTCGAGGTAGCTAGAGTAAAGGATAAAGGTATAGTAGTAATAGGCTCTATAGTTATTACCCCTTTAACTAGTTATAAGAGGGAGGGGGCTCTAGGTTATAGAAAGAAGATATAGGTCTACTAGGCATTAAATAAGGTATTCCTAGCTACCTATTAGGCTAGGGTAGGCCTCCTATAGAGGCGTTTAGCCCTGGTTTAATAGTAGTTATTATCTTCTAGCTAGCTACTAAACTCGAAGGTAACCTTCTAATATAGTTACTCTAGTAGTTAGAAGGTCTAGGGTCTATATTAGTAGGCTTCCCTAGCCCTCTCCTAGGCTTCGACTTTCTTTAGGTAGCCCTTATACTAGGTAGTATAAGGGCCCCTATAAGCTATATACCTATAAGGGAGTTAGCTAGAGTAGGTAGGGTACTAGGCCTCCCTAGTCTTCCCTCCCTTACTATAGGCCTTTATACTATAACGATTATAATAGGCTAGCCGCTAATAATACTATTAGGTATAGCTAAAGCTCTAATATCTATAGTACTACCTTAGCTCTAGAGTATCCTAGTAAGGCTTATAGTCTAGTACCTAGGTATCCTAGACTATACCTTTATTATAGGCTTTCTAGGCCTCTTTAAGGTCTTATAAGCCTAGGAGTACTATAGCCTACTTCCTTTATAGGCTCTTTAGTAGCTAGAACTTGACCATTTCGACTAATTATAGGCCTATAGTCCCCTTAAAGTCTTGTTTACTAACCCCCTATAGCTCCTCCTTCTAGACTCCTTTAGCAAGGACTATATAGGCCCTACCGACCTCCCTAGCCTCCTTTCCAAAAGCTATAGCTACCTATCGCTTATTAGCCAAATATTAATCCTTAGTAGCCTTATTCTTAAAGACTATTATTATATCTCTACTTAGGAGCTTCCTAGCTATAATAGCTCCCTAGTAGCTAGAAGCCCTATTAACTACTTAGACTATCTTAGCTAGGGTTTAGGCTTTAAGGTCCTCCTATAGGCTTGTATTCTATATTATAACCTCCTATAAGGCCTATAACGGTACTGCCTTAGCCGACGGCAGGCTTCCTTCGGGGCCTATTACCCCCTGATACGGCCCTATAGCTACCTATACCTAGGTAGGGTAAGGAGTAACCTTAAGGGCTTCTTTAAGCCCCTTTTTAACTTCCTTAGCTATAAGTTCCTATAGGTTTAGAACTAGGCCTATAATAGTAGTTATAAGGCCCTATAAGAGCCTATTAGTAAGACCCTATACCCTGCCCTACTTAGGGCTTAGTATAAGGTTAACTAGTTACGTAATAAGACCCCTTAGCTCCTTAATATCTAGGGTAGGATAGGCCTATAGTAGGCCCCTCTATAATTGGTTTAAAGCTATAGGCCTCCCTACTTAATAGCTTAGCAATAGGCTTTAAATTAACGTTACGTTTAGGGGCGCCAGGTAGTCTGTATAGTAAAAATTTTGACAGGTATGCGAGGTACGGTTGGTTGCGATCGGGTCTGGTTCCTACTCTTGCGATGCCTGTTACGCACCCGCAACGGCTCGCGCGCGGTTGAAAGCGGTATCGTTAGATAGCGTTTTTGGAGAGCTTTCTAGCGATGGTAGTTTCGTATGTTTTGGTGGGGTATTCGCAAAGATGCAAGAGCTCTGACGGGTGTTCCGTCGGTCCTATTTGGACGTGTACCTGTCCGGCCGTATCTGGGCGTCCGGGGGTTTTGGCCCCACCTGCCGGGAGACAGGTGGTAGTACTGAACTAATTAGTCAGCACTAACCACCGGGTAGTTGCTACCTCGAATACCAAGATTGCCCGATATGGAGGACGAAAGACAAATGATTGGGCAACCCACGGAGGTCAGTGGGTTAATTAGTCTCTGTGACCTCGGACTTTGGAGTGCTCCGATCGGCTCTCCCCCAGTAAAACCAGTAGGTATATCACGAACTAACGACAAAACTCGGCGAAGCAAGGTTAAACGCCGCAGGATTTGTGAAGGGCAGGCCAATTCCGCCGAAGATTGAAGGATTCGCGACATGGTATCTGGCATAATGCAGCTCTTCTAGCGCTTGTTGCCAATAGGAGCTGGGGTGGGCCCACGGATTTAACGGCTCGAGTACGGAGTACGGATAGAACTACAACTTTGGAACGCTACACAAGACGCACCAGTGACGCACTGCTCGGCCAGATTGCTCTGCCGGCTCGGAGATATTTGAGATGCGAATTATCAAGCGAAGAATCTCTTCATCCCCGATAATTAAGAGACCGCGAATTGCGTAAGCCGACCTCTATGATCGAACCGCCCGTCACGCGTGATTGGAGTTTCCATTTGCCTCATAGAAATGTATCTCCGGGGCTTAACACCGGGCTCCGCGAAAATGCACTTTTGATTCTATCGGGGCGAGGTGCATCGGGATTGCGAACATGGAAGCTGGGACTGGAAATTCTATTAAAGACCAAGCTGGTGATCCCGTTCAGGTTCTGCTCGGCTCTTCAATCACCGCAGCCACACACGGCGGAAAACCTAATCCAAGGCACATAATTACTTAATAATTAAGCCTTCGACGCTACTTACCGGAGTCCTTCAACCCAACCTCTTTTGCAGAGCCTCCACGCAAAATTCAACGAATTAACGAACCTCTTTCGAGAGCCGCCACCATGTCTGCTACTGACCCTGTCTCAAAAGTCGCTATTGTCGGCGTAAGTTCATCATCCCCTATTTACCCCTCGCCGGGCCCCCCTCCCTTCTTTGGATCTCGCCAGGCACTTGCTCTGAAGTGGCACATTCTCACACGAGTCTGCCTCGTCTTCCCTCTTCTACTACTAGGCATCCGGCCGCATCGGAGGCGCGTTTGCCCGGGCGTTACTTCAGGGAGGCAAGCACACTGTTACGGCCCTGACCCGTAAAGGCAGCAATGGCGAGATCCCCGAGGGCGCCAAAAAGGTCGAGGTCGACTACGACAACCAGGACTCGATCGTGGAGGCGCTCGTCGGCCAAGAGTTCCTGATCATCACCCTCGGCGTGAGTGCACCCCCAGAACTGCATAGCAAGATCACGGATGCGGCGGGTAAGGCCAAAGTGCAGTACGTCATGCCCAACTACTACGGCTACCCGCACCACACCATCACCGACAGCACCGACATCTACACCAAGCTCTCGCTAGAACGGCTCAGTGACGTCACCCGCAATGGCTTCTCGACCCGGGTCCACATGGCGTGCGGCTTCTGGTACGAGTGGAGCCTGGCGCTCGGAGACCCGTGGTTCGGCATCGACATTGCTCAGCGCAAGGTGACCTTCTTCGACGACGGCAAGCGGCCCATCACTGTCAGCACCTGGGATCAGTGCGGCCGCGCCATCGCCGCCCTACTGAGCCTGCCTCAGCGGGGCTCCTCCCCTTCACTAGCCGACTTCGTCAACGACAAGGGCGTGCTGATCGAGAGCTGGCACCTCTCGCAGCGCGACATGCTCGACAGCGTGCACCGCGTGCTAGGCACCACCGACGCCGACTGGCAGATCACGTACGAGCCGGTCGAGAAGCGCCTCAAGGACGGCGAGGAGCAGATGCGGAACAAGGACCGCCGCGGCTTCGCCAAGGTGCTGTACGGCGGCGTCTTTGATGCCTCCAACCCCGTCAGCAACTACGTCGGCGAGGCCAACCCGATCCTCGGCCTGCCCAAGGAGGACCTCGACGAGGCCACCAAGCGGGCCGTCGACATGGCTCTGAGCGGCTACAACCCGCTCGGTGACCTGACAATGCCGTAACGGGGCAGAAGAAAGGGGGGAGGGTGGGAAGGATCCAGAACGCGGAGAAATCATAACTGGTATCCAGATGGGAAAGGGACATGTTGATAGCACGTATAAGCGCTCTTGGTGTGTTCTCGTGATCCCCCCGTTGACAAACGTGATTTACATTTGCTATTGGATGCTTCAATCATAACTTACCAGCCAATGTTCCGTGAGTCAGGCCACTAGGAATTATTAGACATGAAACTCTATTGTAAATCTCCGAGGCGTACGGATTTTACCAGGTACCTTTAATGGGGATGTCGTTATGCACCTTATGTATCTACCCGCACGATATTAACCTTAACCCAGAGTATGAGTTCGCCGGGTCCGCCAAGCTTTCCGGCACTCTCTTACACTAATTAACACCTAACTATAACGTAATCCATACCCTGCTCGCGCGGCTACCCTGCTCGCGCATCAACACCAGGGACATCTAATTTCCACCAATTTCCACCAATTTGAACTACTATTCGAACTACAATTCGAACAGCAATTCGAACAGCGATTGGAACAGCGATTGGAACGGCGATTGGAACGGCGATTGGAACAGCGATTCGAATAGCGATTCGAAAGGCGATTCGAACGGCAATTGGAACGGCGATTCGAACGGCAATTGGAACGGCGATTCGAACGGCAATTGGAAAGGCGATTCGAATAGCGATTCGAACGGCTTGAACGGCTCGAACGGCGATTGGAACAGCGATTCGAACGGCGATTCGAACGGCGATTCGAACGGCGATTCGAATAGCGATTCAAAGGGCTTAACCGGCTCGAACGGCAATTAGAACAGCGATTGGAACAGCGATTCGAATAGCGATTAGAACGGCGATTTAAATAGCTACCAGAAAAGGCGATAATAAGCCTCTTGGCAAGTGCTAGAAGGGGTATATAAAGGGGATTGGCGATGCCTATAAGATCATCTTCCTATACGAAGTTCAAGTAGATAGATAGACGTTATACTAAGGAAAGTATCACCAGATTGAATTGAACTATACTATTTAGCTATTTGGCTATTGGAATTGTTGTTATTGCCTAGATGTTTCTCCTGTTCATGGGTAAATTTGGTAGTGGTTTGGGTGGAGGTTTGGCTGCGCGAGCAGGGTAGCCGCGCGAGCAGGGTATGGATTACGTTAGGACCCGCAATTCTGTTTATCTAAAATGACACATGGGCTTACAATGCATCATGGCTACCAAAGAGGGCCCGTACCTTGTCGAGAATATGACATCCGTCATTTGGCTTGGTTCTGTAAGGTAGTTTTGTTAAATTACATAGTCTCGTGCCGCCCAACGATGTGAGTGGTGCTCACGATAGCGTAGTAGTGTACACTATGGTGTTGACAGGGCATGCCCTTTTAGTGTGTGGAGAAGATGGGAGAAGAAAGATGCAGATCTCGTCTAATTAGACCTTCTAGCGTCGATCGTACGGATCCTTAAGTGTAATTACAGACCTGCATGCCGCCTCATACAACGTCTTCAGTCTCATAATAAACCACCAGGGTACTCAATCCGCCTCACGAGGATTTCGGGGTGATTGGTTGCAACCTGCTGTTGCGTTGCTATTCACGGGTACTTCTCGTATTTCCCTGCTTCAGATCGGTCCCACCGACAATTTCCCCGACCGCACCTGGCGTGAGGGCATGCACGATGTCTGAGCTGACCTCTCTCCCGTTGTTCTTATCCGCATTTTTCGTTCCCACCTTCCCCAAAGTCCAGCGGGGCTAGACCGCCCCAAGCGCCCAAAGGAAGATGGAGCGTCAGCACTAATGTCAGCAACTCGCCCATCAGCCAACGCTGATTGGTGGTAATGCCGTAGTCGCTGCACCAAAAGTTCGCCAAACTTTTTTTCGTTGTTGTTATTCTTTTCGAGATCATCCCCAGCCGCTTAAGCCATTCTTCTGGGGGGACGAAAGGAAGCACTTCGGGACTTTGCAGCCTCCCCAATTGCTGGCTCTCGGCGGGGGCAGGGCCGCACGCTACACTAAAACAACCTTAGCGTAACTACATAGTAGATAGAAGAACCTGACCTTAGATTTTTCCACGACGCTTCTCTAGTCAAATATCTACCCTAAGCCCGACTAGCTTCCCCATTTTCTGCGAAGGGAGAACTTATTTTAGCGACGCTAACGAGGACCGGATCCTGTCCGTCGGGACCGGTTGGCAGCGCTCGGCGGCCCGAAGAACAAAAAAGCGGCCCCACTACCTTAACTACCATTTTCTGTGTTCTGTGAACGATGGACAAGGCCTCGGACCGGACACGGCGACAGCGCGTTCTCGGGCCGCGGCTGCCCAATCTCGCGTTGATCGCCGGGCTCTTCATCAACGCATCATCCCCCATCGCCCCGGCAGGCGCTGCTGCCGCTGCCGTCGCGGCCAGACAATGTCTCCAGGCTCCCGCGGCTCCCGCGGCTCCCCGGTCTCCCCGGTCCCTCCCGTCCCCGCTCCAGGTACGCAGCGAGGGCGAGCACGTAGTCCTCGCCGACTGCGTCGACACGGCCGGCGTGCTGTCTTCGCAGATCGCCTACTTCCCCGGCGACCCGGGCCCGTCGCCCCAGGACGTGGCCGTGGTCCAGACCGAGGAGGGCCAGACGGCGCTATGGGTCAACGACAACACGTCGGCCCTCTTCACAACCACGGGCGTCACCTTCACCGCCCTGATCGGCCCGCACGTCAAGGACGGCGAGTTCGCCGGAATCGGCAACAACGGCTACGGCAACTTCAGCTGCTACCAGAAGTACAGCAAGGACCTGTACAAGTACGCCAAGACCACATGCTCGCAGGTGTACCTGTGCGACCACAGCGCTCCGCCCGGTAAAATTTTTTTAATTATTATTATTTTTCTTATTTATTTTGCGCACCTCAGGCAGAAGAGAGGGGAGGGAAGGCGAGAGTGGATTAAAGTGTGCTGACACGGTTCATTCAGCGGGCTGGGTCTGGGACCCGTCGGGCAGTAGTAATAGCATGTCCCACGGCACCATCATCGGCATCGCGGTCGGGGTCGTCGGCGGGGTGCTCTTCCTTCTCGCGGCGGCTCTGGCCATTTGGTATTTCCGGCGGTCGAGGGGCGGGCGCGGGGGCGCGGCTAGCCGCCTCTCGAGCAAGTTGCTCAGGTCGGGCACCTCTTCGACCGCGGCGGCATCCTCGGACGCGGGCGAGCCCAAGTCTCAGACGCAGACGCCGACACCGAGCGAGTTTTCGTCGAGCCAGAACCACCAGCCCGTGGTGCAGAAGATAACCGGCCCTTACGAGATGGATGCCCGGTACCGCGTCGAGCTGGCCAACGACAACGGCAAGTATGAGATGGACCCGCACGGCCACGGCAGCGCCGAGCTCGATCCTACGCCCAAGCAGAATCAGGTGTCACCCGTCACTGCCGCGCAGCCAGATTCTCTGCCGCAGCATGGCGGCTTCCCGCCAAGGTCTCCACCTCCGCAGTATGCGGAATGAGCAACCGATTGCTGCATGCGCGAACGGGCAATGGGAACAAGGAAAAAACAATTGGGAAACAATTGGAATGATGGGTATTCTTTGCATTGCAGTCGGGCACAAAGTGATCCATTTCTCAGGATGATCCCACCTACATTTCTTACGCTTCAGGCGCTTCCGCTCTCATTCTCTCTCTCCCTCCCTCTCTCTCTTTCTTTCTCTCTCAGTGGACAGCTTTCGCGGTGGACTCCGTCAACTCTGGCAGAGTGTTCCGCATTGTGGGGAGAACTGAAAGTCGAGACGAGAAGATAGTGGGGTGACAGCGAAGAGGCGGGGGTTGCGGGGGTTGCGAGGGCCTATGGAGGGTGCGGCCCGCCGCGGCATTATCGATCCACCTGCCCCACCAGATCGGCTGGCTGGTGCCTGCTGTCCCTGCCTTGCTCGCTTTTCCAAACCCTTGCAGGAACCACCTACGGACCAACCTCACGCCGCTCCGCTCCACCGGAACTGCGCTCTTCCGTTCTTTCACAGACCCAGGCCAACAACTCTTTTTACAACCCCCCCTTTGGGGGACGCGCCAACGGGCAATGACGGAGACGACACCACCCGCTGCCGGCGACCCCGTGGACGTGCCGCCGCCACATCCCAAGTATTATCGCTCACCGGCGGCATCCCGCCGCGCCGTCCGGCCGCTGCTGCTGCTCGTCGCCCTCGTCAATCTCGCTTGGAGCCTATACCAACTCCCCCTCAGTCGCGTGCTGGAGAGCCGCTTGTGCCGGGAACATTATGCCACCCGCGATCCCTCGGTTCTGCGTCCGGACGGGTCCGTTCCGGAGCAGCTCTGCAAGATCGACCCGGTCCAGCAGCCGCTTGGCCGGGTCCAGGGAATGACGGAGGCGGCCTGGGTCGCTGGTGGTACGCAAAGCTTAGCCGGACACCGTTACCTCCGGACTTTTGTTCTCTTTTATTCTTCAGAACTTGGCCGTAGAATACAAAAGTGGTATGCTAAGTTAACTATGTCTACAATAGACTTCTTGATGACCATCCCGCTCGTTTGCCTCGCAGATCACCTGGGACATCGCTTTGTGCTGTGGCTCAACCTGGTCCCTCGCGTCTTGCTGCTCGCCTGGACCTTCGCCGTCGGCTACTTCGACCATGCGCTCCCAGTCGACGCGATCCTGGCCGCTCCCGTCTTTTCTTTCCTCGGCGGCGATTGCGTCTTCAACTCGATTGTCTACGCCATAGTTTCGGACTTTGCAGATGACAACGTGCTTCGGTATTAACATCACGTCCCCTTCCCCTGTGTGCCTTTGTCACTACCGTCGCGGACTCATACTCAAGCCACCTACCTACTTACTTCTACCACCCGCCCACCCACTTACTTGAGTACCCATTCCCCGGACGCTGACACACCGGGTCGGGTAGCGCGACATTTTTCGGCTATGTCAACGCCGTCTCCTCCATCTTCTCCTCTCAACTTGGGCCCGCTCTCGCCTCGGCCACCATGAGCACTCTCCTGTGGCTGCCCCTCTGGCTGGGCATCGCCATCTTGCTCCTCGCCATCCCGGTCATCTCCGCCCTCCCGCTCCCGTCGACGAGGTCCCATCCCGGCAGCGCCACCATCACCGGCATCGTCGACGAAGAAGAGGCGGCCGACGACCCACATCACCACGCCAGCCCTCTCCTCGCAGCAGCGGCGGCAGCAGCGGCGGCAGCAGCGGCAGGAGGAGGAGGGGGAGGAGGAGGAGGGGGACACCCGCACACGTCCACCCTGCGATCCCTCGCCGCGCGCCGCGTCGCCGTCCTCCTCGCCCTGCTCGCGAGCCCGACCCGCAGCCTGGTCCTCCTGTTGTCCGTCTTCTTGCTCGCCTCCCTCGCCTCCTCCGACACCAAGCTCCTGCCGCTCTACATCTCCAACCGCTACGCCTGGACCTTCGCCTCGGTCGGCTACCTCCTCTCCGCCAAGGCCCTCTTCAACTTCTTCCTCCTCTGGGTCGCCGTCCCCCGCGTGCTGCGCTGGCAGCAGCAGCAGCAGCAACGGCGGAAGCAGCTGGGGCGCAGACAGGAGGGCACTAGGAGGAGGAGGAGTAGTAGTAGCACTGCTACCACTATTGCTACCACTTCTGTTGCTGCTGCTGCTGTTGGTGGTGGTGGTGGTGGTGGTGGTGGTGGTGGTGGTGGTGGTGGTGGTGGTGGTGGTGACGGGAATGGTGATAGATCTGGATCTTTCTCGTCCAGGCCCTCAACGCCCGACGAGCTGGACACGGACGCGGACTGGCGGGACGTGCTGCGCAACGCCGAGACGTGCCTGTGGCTCTCGGCGGCGGGGGCCTCGTGCATCGCCGGCTCGCCCAGCATCGGGCTCCTGGTGCCCTCGCTCGGGCTGTACGCGCTGGGCATCGCCCTGCCCATGTTTACCTACTCGCTTCTGAGGGCGCCTGGCATGGGACTGGTGGGGAAAAGGGGCAGACGGGATCGGAGCCGGAGCCGGGGCCGGAGCCGGGGCTGGAATCGGGGTGGTGGTGGTGACGGCGGCGGAGAAGAAGGGGAGGAAGGGCTTGGCGCACCCGTCTTCTCGGTCGTCATGTTGGTGAGGACGCTGGGGACGCTGGTTGGCGCCGTCGTGATGCCCGCTCTGTGGGTGACGGGCCTGGGCGTGGAGATCCTGCCCTTGCCTTACGTGGCGAGCGCCTTCTTCTATGCCATCGCCGCGGTCGTAGTGAAGAGGATTCATGTATAACAAGGGAGTTGATGTTGAACTGCGCTGCATTCACCACGCGTCTTCCTCCATCCTGCTGGAGCGAAATCTGGAGTGATCCCCCCCTCCGGTCACATCCAGTTGTCTTCTCGGCTTTGCCTTCTTCGAGTGACGAGTAGTCGCGCACCCGGCTGCTGGTCACAGCGAAGTCAGCGGCACATCTTGTCGGACGTTCCGGTAAACCTCTGGCTCTCGCGTCTCATGCAGGCCCAGCCCGAGGTCCGCACTGCTTAGCGTAGTACAAGGCTTGGGTTCATGATGCAGGATAATTGAGACAAGACGCGAAAAGACTCTGGCAATGATTCGTCGGCTCGTTTCAATCTCGAGCCGTATCAGAAGATCAAAACAAGTACCGGACGCCAGAGTGACGGTGCAATCGTCACTTCTTCGTCTGATAACGCCGAATTACGAGAGCGAGTGCCCTCTTATAGCTACCCTCGACATCGATGACAAATGTGGCACAGCAAACATATGTATAATTCGCATATCTACCCTCCGCACGCAATTTTGTTTTGTGTGTGGTTCATACAAACTCGTGTAACTTTCTTGGGGAGGGCAGTGTACAGAGTGCTCCGTATGAAGCAGAGAGACTCCATCGGATGGATCCTCAATAACGTTCGTGTGAAAAAAGTGAGGTGCTGTTGGTCGGTAGGGTGGTAAATGTGCTTAAAAAACCCCTGCCAACACACCCTCCCCCCCCCCCCCCCCCCCCCCCCCACAAAAAAAAAAAAAAAAAAAAAAAAAAAAAAAAAAAAAAAAAAAAAAAAAAAAAACAGCTTGCTGTAGATCTGTATTGACTGCTGTGGTACTGTGGTCACTGGTTCGCCCGTTAGCCTTTGTTAGGTATCACTGTAAAACATTTGATGCTTGAAACAACTGTGAACTCTCGTTATATTTGGTTGTTCTCAACTGTCACTCTCACTCTCTCTCTCTCACACACACACACAGTCGAGTCGCGCGCGAGAAGTATAACAGCATGACGAATGGGGTCATTCTGGCCCTTGCCGGCTTCGGCGCCGGCGCACGTCGACAGCCTCGTCCTCCTCCCTGGCGAGGTGCGCAGCCAGGGCATCTGCCGCGGGGTGCCCCCGAGCGCGCCGACCGCCGACCGGTTCGGGGGCGGGACGCCGTCCGCAAGGTGGACTCGGTGCTGCGCAACGGCTGGGGGGGCGAGATGCATCCACGTTGGCGGCACGGGATCGAGGCCGTCCAGCTACGGATCGCGCCCGAGGCGGCCAGGACGAAGGGGTTGGTGGACCAGCTTCGCTTCAAGAAGGAGGCCTGGGATGAGTTCCTTGCGAAAAACTAGTGAGCCATTGCTGAGCGCTTGTTTCCACATTATGAGTTGCGTCTCATTTTTTTCTGCTTCATCTGTAATAAACTCCGCATCCCTCCTTGATCCGTCCAATCTTTCCATGCTCAGAGCTCCCCATGTCTGATATGGGGTGAACCGTAAACTTGTTGCACACGACGCGCGCCACTCTTCCCCCCCCCCCCCTCCCCCCCCCCCCCAACCCCCCTTTTTCTCGGATGCTAATTCTATAATACAAAAAACAAACAAACGTCTACCCGAGCGCCTGCCATACCCATGCCATCCTGCCCATCGGTCGCTAACAAGTGCGTCCCTATCGCTTCCTTGTATCCCTGCCCCTCTTTCTACTCTTCTTCTTATCCTTCGGCAGCTCCAGTGGCGTGCTCTCCAGCGCTTTGGTCATGAACCGCAACATGTAGTCATCAACCGTCCCCATCCGCTCTCCGAATGCATTGTACTCGATCTCCTCTTCCACAACCGCTCCGTCTGCCGATCCTGCGAACAAGCCCAGCCCAGACTTGCCGAGAGCAGACGCGGGCTCTGTGGTGCCCTCCCGTGGCGTGCCCTGCCCGACGCTCGAGATTCCAGAAGCTCTGCCCGAGACAGGCTGTTGCTCCAAAAAATCGGCATCGTCCTGCCGGATCTCCTTCTCCGCCACGCGGGCGGCTGCGACATCCTCCTTGTCCTCTGCCTGCTCCAACACGCGAGCCGCACTGCGAGGGTTGGCGCTCTCAACGCCGCCAAGCACCCTATCCATGGCAGCGTTGGCAGCAATGTCGTCCTCATTAGCGACCACCTCGCCGTTGGTGTTGACAACGTCCCGCACCGAGAGCTTGTTGAAGTAATCGGTGGTGAACTCGCCCTCCTGGATCACGACATCGTCCAACATCTGCTTCTGGCTGGCCTTGCGGAGGATGTTGGCCTCAATCGTGTGCTCGCTAACGAGCCGGTAGATGTGCACGTCACGCGTCTGCCCAATGCGGTGGCACCGGTCCTGGCACTGCTTGTCCATGGCCGGGTTCCAGTCCTGATCGTAAAAGATCACCGTGTCCGCACCTGTGAGATTGATGCCGAGGCCGCCGGACCGGGTCGAGAGGATGAAGCAGAGGATGCGAGGGTCATGGTTGAAACGATCCGTGAGGATCTGGCGTTGTTCTACCTTGGTCGCGCCATCCAGCCGGAGATACTTGTGCCCGTGGATGTTGAGGAACCGCTCCAATATGTCGAGCACTTTGGTCATCTGCGTAAAGATTAGGGCGCGGTGCCCTCCGGCTTGTAGTCGCCGGAGGAGCTTGTCTAGTACCTGGAGTTTGCCACAGTCGTACTGGAGAAGCCGCTTGTCGGGGAACTGGATTGACAACCGCATGCGCGCTTCGTGCCACGGGTCCGGAGGCCGCTCTTTGGGCATGTAGGGTGCATATTTGACGGGCGCTGACAGACGCAGATCAGCCTCCTCGAAGGCCTGGACTCCCTTCTCCCCCAAAAGTAGCCTAGTCATATCCCCTGTCACGACGGCGGGAGTGACACAGGCAAACTTGCTGATAATTGTCTCCATGGAGTCAGCACGCTGTTGCAGCGTCGGGATGGCGTTGTGCAGAAGAAAAGAGTCTTCTTCAAACCAGCTCATGATCTTCTGGGGCACCTTGGGCCGCTGCTTGTGTGGTCGACGGTGCGTATCGAGCGTCAAGAGTTCAGTAAGTCGCTTGCCGTAAATGGGCCGTTGCTGCCGGCGGAGTGCGTTAAGGTAAACACAGTGTTGCAGTTCCTCAAACCGACCCCACCGTGCGGCGCTCTCCAGGTACACCAAGTTGGACTTGACCGACGCGGGGTCTAAGGCATGGTACGCATTGTTGGCCCGCACCTTTTGTGCCTCCCTGAGATCGTGAAGGATCCGATGAGTGCTCAGTTGATATATCCGGTCCGCATCTGAGGCCGACATTCCCTCATACTCTGTGGGAATCATATTGAGGAACTTGAGGCTCACGACCTCCATCGGCTTCACGGCAAGAAGCTTTTTCTTGACGACCTGCTCGTGGACTTCATACTCCGCCGCAACCGAGCGCGGCATGCGGAACGACGTCATGATGGGCCGATCGACGAATAGATCAGGGTGATTGCAAACCTTCCGGAGCTGCATTAGGCAGTTGATGATCGACATGTAGTTCCCAGAAGCCAGGGTCTCTCGTGTGTCCGCGCGAGACAAGAAGCCATCGTAGAGCTCGCGCTGGCGTTTGGAGAGTCGGCAGAACTCGACGTGCTCATACTTCGCCGGCATCTGCTTCTCCACATCTGACTTGAGTCGGCGGAGAAGGTAGGGCCGCAGAACTTTGTGGAGCTTGGAGATGATGGCGCGTGCTTCATCGTCTAGTTGTTCCCGCCCGCTCTCGAGAATCTGCGATTCTGGCCTGGAAAACCAGTTGTGGAACTCCTTAAGGTCAACGAAGCCACCTTCGCCGTTCTCGGGCGGCGCTAAGAAGTACAACAGCGACCACAGCTCTGTCAAGTTGTTTTGCAGTGGCGTGCCGGTCAGCAGAAGACGGGAGTGCGTGTTGAAGCCGAGAAGAGTTTGCCACCGCTGAGACTTGAAGTTCTTGATGTTGTGTGCTTCGTCGAGGATCATGTAATGCCACCGCCTCCGTCGGAATACTTGTTGATCTTGAAGAACCATTTGGTAAGACGTGATGCACACATTCCACACATCGTCGTTGGTCCACCCTTGCCGTTTCCTCTTGCGCTCTTCCTGATTGCCGTAGTACGTGAGGATCTTGAACCCTGGACACCATTTCTTGAACTCCATTTCCCAGTTGAGCATTACACTCGTTGGTACGATCACGAGGTGAGGTCCCCAGACTTCATGATGACAGGCGAGATGTGCCAGAAGTGCAATGGTCTGAATGGTTTTGCCTAAACCCATTTCATCGGCTAGGATCCCGTTCGTATTGTTGGCGTACAGTGCAGCAAGCCAATCAAGTCCCAGGTGCTGATACTCGCGAAGTTTCCCGCGCAGGAGGAATGGTATCTCCGTCCTCGGCGCCGTTGGTTGCGGCGACGTGGACCTGCTGTCCGTCTTGGGCACGTTCAACAGAGACACTGACGTGGGCGTCTCGACATCCGTCGGCTTGGTGACGTCCGATGCTCGAGGAGATTGGCTCCGGGATGGACTATGCCCGTTTGTGATCGGCTCGGTCTCCGGACTGTGTTGTTGTACTGTCGAGATAGCATGATCCTCCGCTTTTCCCGAATCCTCTGGAGGATCGGTCATGGGAAGATCCTCCGGGGAACGCTGTTCATCATGGGAACGAATCTCACATGCCGACGTCGCGAGCGTTGTCGGCTGTGTCGTTTGGCCATCGTCTGTAGGCAGCTGGACATCCTGTGGTATAGCCTGCGAATGTTCGTCGCCTAAGATTTTTGCAAGCGGCTGGGAAGGAGGTCCGTCGTTGGTTGGTCCCTGTTCCGCTTCGCCTCCAATTGCCGTATCAAGCGTAGGCTGCTCGCTCTCTTTCTTTACGGCAGCTTCGTCATGGACGTTCTCTGCAGCCTCAGGCCCCGGTGTAGCTTCAGCGTCGAGCATCTGCACATCCTCCTTGTCTTCTGTCTGTTCAGAAGCAGCAGCCTCAACCTGTAGCTCCTTCAGCTCCGACTTTCCAAAAAACAGTCCAAGAAGCCCAGTAGGCTCATCCTCAGATTCATTGTCGTCATCATCGTCTGAGTCGTTGCCCTCCTCTGAGGACTCGTCCTCTGAGGACCCAAGATCATCATCCATGTCAATTGATTCGTCACTGGTGTCATCGTCATTGTGTCCTCCATCGGCAGCTTCGTCGGCAAGGACCCCTCCCCCGGAAGCACTGTTGTTTCCAATCAGATCATCCAAATCTGGCAGGTTGGCGTATTTCTCCCGTAACTGCTCCTGCGTGAGCCCCTCATCAGACAACTCAGATTCTCCGTCCTCTTCATCGTCTGAGGAGGACATGTTATCCTCATCATCTTCGCCCTCCGTCGTTACGTCGCCAGAACCGTCGGAATCGTCATCCGAGCCAGTTTCGTCGTCGCCGTCGGAAACCATGTCGTCAGTGAGGCTGTCGTCCGAGAGTTCCTCCGTGTCAAAGCGGGCTTGCCTGGCTTGCAACTTTTGCTCCGAGAGGTTTACGGCCTGATTCAACGCGGCTTTGACCCTGCGCTGTTCTTCCGCCTCCCAGTCTGCCAACCGCCGGCGGTTGACCTCGGCTTTGACATTCTCCCAAGTTCCCAATATGACCTTATTGACTTGTCGCCATTTCAACTTGTTCTGCTCCAACTCTTCCAGTTCGATCTCCTCCGCTGTCTTTGGTTGTGGATTTCGTCGTATCCACTCGGCTTGGCAAGCAATGGCAAGTCGCTTTGCTGTGGCTCTGTGTCGCTGCTGTTCAAGAAGCATCAGCTTTCGAAAATTGGACATCGCCTTTGTGAGATGGTCCGCGTGCGCCCACTGCCTTGGCGGTTCTTCCTCAGGTTCGGGCTCGAACACTGAGCACCTCTCCCCGGAAAGGATACCGCCGGGTTCTACCTCCTTCTCAACTCGGAGGATGAGTCGAGCGTCTTCCCTCAACGACTCCTCCGTGTGCCGCGGACCATCCTCAGCTGCCACGAAGAGCCCACCCTCCTCGACTGGTATCTCCGCAGCGCGCTCGAAAAACTCCTCGAAACTGGGGCCGAGCTTGGGACGGAGATTTGCCTGATCCCGGTGGACAAGCGGTATCGTCGTCAACGGTGGTCTGACTCGCAACTTGATGCGGGGCGTCGTGCGAGTCCCGGTAGAAGCCGTACGCTCGCCGTCATGGTCGACTCCGCGGAGGTTACGCGCAGAACGACGCGTTCCGAGAGACTGCTTCGCAGGGGTTGCAGGGCGTTTTGGGGAGGAAGAGCGCCGGCGGTTGCGCGCACTCGATTTCGAATCCTGAGCTGCAGGTTTGCGTTGAGGCGTCCTGTTAGCTGGCGACTTGGGAGGTGGTTGTTTGCCCGAAGAAACGGCACGTTTGGCGACGGTCGCGCTGTTAGGAGTCGAAACACGGTTGCTACCGTAACCATTCGTCGCAGCATTACGGTTCTTCGTCGGGCTAGAGTGCTGGTTTTGCAAGACCTGTCTCGTTATACGTTTGTCACTGGGCTGCAGCTCCAGGGGAACGGCATTGATTCTCCCCGACTTCCGTCGGCCGTCGTCCGTCACAAATGTCGATGGGCCATCGGCTTCTATTTTCTTCCACGGCGGCGATTCGGGTTTCGGTTTGCGCACCGTGTTATTCGGCGTTGCTCCACGTATCCGACGCCTTTTGGCGGGGGGCCCATCGTCTGTGCTGGTCGCCTCACGCGCGTCGCGAGTGCCGCGTCTTTCCTGAAGTTCGGCTTCGGCGTGCCGTTCTGCAGGCTTTTCAGAATCTTGCCCGTGCTTGCCGAATCCGTTGTGTGGATTGTCGAGCTCTCGTTTGACGGATTCGGCGGGATCAGGGGTCGTGTTGGATGGCGGTTGCTCGGGGTGTTGACTATTGTCGCCAGAAGCTGCAGGCGGAATTGCGTGTGTTGGGCTGGGTGACGCGATCTCTGTCATAGTAACAAGGGGTACTGCGACGGAGAAACGGCCGAGATCTCGACGAATCTGGCATCTGGCAGGACGAAAATAGGGTCAGGAGAATGCTGAAACCTAGAAGTATCTTGTCTCAAGTTTTGGGCATGACCATGGCTCTGTGAGGCTTGCTACGGGGTGATTTCTGTTGAAAATGCTGCTTGTCAGCAAAACTTTGCCAACCGACAAAAAATTCCCACCCACCCCCAAGCCTGAAGGCGAGGCTCTCGGCGGACTTGTTGGCCGCGCAGTTGGTGCCTGAGGTGTCCACAGCAGCTCTTCTGCCTTGGCAGTTGATAGAGGCGAAGTGGGGCGAAATGGACCAATGAGAGCTGCCATCAATCCACCCCGAACTCAAACCTCCGTGGCTCGCGGGTGCGACTGGAAAACGACATCATCACACCTTCCCACCGACCGATTGGCATTGCGGCACCACCAACGCCAAGGCATGTCTGATACATTTTGATTGCAGCAGAATGTATGCGAAGCTAATTGGACACAGATGCTGACCTGCCGCATTGTGCGGGCGTCGCCCATCCGAGCGACTGCCCTTCCGATGGCCGCGCGACGACTCCCTTTCATCCAGCAACGAACCTTCCTCCCCCAGTCCATGGTTGGCAAGAGCAAGATCGATGAGAAGTACCCCGACTCGGACTATCCGACGCTCACGGATGCGGAGGACCCGGACATGGTGCGCTGGAGCAAGAAACAACGCGGTGCGCAACATTGACTGACAATTTCGCGCAGAACGGTGGCTACATCAACCCCCCTCGTATCAAGCGTCAATTCCGTGATCCTCACGCCGACTGGTGGGATAAGCAAGAGCGGAGGAACTTTGGCGAGCCGGTTCACGAGGACCACGATATTCTCGGCATGTTCTCGCCTTGGGAGTACACATGGATTGGTACGGGCAAAGGCCTGTTCCAGATCGGCGTCTTCGTGGCGGTCTTCCTTAGTGTGTGCTACGGCGTCAAGTTGACGTATCCGGACCGGGTCAGCTACCCACGCGAGTTTGAGGGCGGGCTGGAGAGGGAGCTAGGCGGACCTGGTGCCGTGAGGGTAAGTCAGGCTGTAGCACCCTGTCGACGCGAACTGGTGCTAACTAGTTCACTTAGGCCAGAATGGAGGGTGACGAGGACCCGTAAATATTGTTGTGAACGAAGCAGTGTATATCCGAATAGCAAGAAGCTGACTACTCCAACCAAAGTCCTTTTGTCTCCTGGCAATGCAACATTTCAGCCTCGGATGTCTGGGCTAGAGTTGTTCCCGCCCTATCTCTCCCTCGCCTACCGTCCCATCTGTTCTTTGCCACAAGCAAGCAGGCGATTCTGATTGCTGACCTCACGGGCATTGGTTCAAAGAAGGTCCCGGCGTGTTCGCCCAACGTGTGTCAGGGTCCAGGCGGGGCTAAGTGGGCAATGGGCAAGCAGAGTGCACATATCAATGGAAGAGCACTTCCAATAAAGTACCGCTAAAAACCCAACCGCCCGGAACTCCGCTGGGGCATCACCGGGTCCTAGACTACAGTCCCGCTTTGCCCGTGTCGGGCTAGTCTGCCCATCCGCACCTGCTCTCTCTCACTATCGAACACTTAAATCCAGCCCAGTGCAGCCTCCATTCCCCGCCATCCCGACATCTGCCAGCGTTGCCCAATGCTCCCTGGGTAGGAGGTAGAGCCAATGGATAGCACGAATGAAGTACCCCTAATGCATAAGGTAGTAAGTTATATCGCAGATCGGGGCCGAGAGCGTGCGGAAGGGAGGATTCGTAACCTGAGCAGTCGCGACCCTGTCAAAAACAGAAGGAGCACACTTAAACAAGCATGTGCTTAGGCACGCCATGCTCTCACTTGCTGCCTGACAACGGGCTCTAACGCTGTCATCCAGGGTGGAGGTCTGCGGCTGGCCTCGCCCGCTACTTTTGGAATCGTTGCCCACCACGCAACAGGACGACGGCATTTTGGTTTTTTCCCCCCTTGTTTTCCCACGCCCCTTGTTTTCTGTGACTCCTTGGCTTACCCTTTCGTCTCTTGGTGCAATCCTCCATTCTCATCTAGCAATTCTTAGTCACGCTGTCCCCGTCCGCTGGAGCAGTCAAGCCAACTCTCTGACCAGCAGGATGCGCTACGACGACTGGGATGTCATTCTATTCCCCGCGGGCCGAGACTCAAAAATACCATTCAAGGAGTTCAGGGTCGCCTGCCATGTCGTTCCTGACCTCGAGCTGGCCCACATCCATGGCGCTGTGGGCATACCCGTCATGACTTGCTTTGTTCCGAGCCTGGCGCCAGGCACCGCATTTCAGATCTCCATACACTGCTGGCGCAAGCCCAACCTTAGCCAATTCACTCGTGCATATAGCAAGCACACGGAGCTGATCAAATTCGAAGCTCGCATTCTAATCGATGGACGACTGGTTGCGTGGGTTTCCGGAAGATGACAAGGACATGGGAATGGGGATGCTAACCAGGAATTCAGATCCACCGTCCTTGATCATGAAGTCAACGGCCCGCATCTAATTACGAGCACATGTGGTCAGTTGCCAATACTCCTATCACGAGGTTAAAGCTCATACCATGCTGACCCAGCGCGGCAGAGTTCACCAAGACGGGCGAACTCGAGCGGCTGAGGTTCCCCCACTTTCGCCGCGAACTGCTGTACCAAAACCACTGGAGACCAGGCGACGATATCGGCCGCATCAAGCTTGTTATAAGCGAAGGATTTCCTCGAGACTCGCTCTCAGCCCCGATTGAGCGGGTTAAAAACGTCGTGGCGTTCTCGTTCCAGCATGCTCCGTTAGGTGAGCACACATGCTGGAGTTTCCATCGGTTCAGTTATGACTGACAAAGGGTCGCAGAAATACTCGAGAGCAATGCCATCGCCTGGCCAAACCAATCCATGTGGCAATGTTCAGGACTTAACCCGGTGATGCCCGTACCCACGTATCAGTTAGAGGACGGGCCGAGCTCGCATGCGCATTCCCCTGGCAGGAAGTCGCTCCCGCTAAGGAATCTTAAGAATCCCGGGCTCCCAGCGCAAATTACGGTCAACAACGTTTTCCAGAATCAGACAGGGACTGATTTTCTCGGCAACCCGCCCTTTCAGATTCCATATCTCGGATCTAGCACTACGGGATCTGCAAATACACCCTCATATCCCGATCCTTTCACGGATTCGGCGTATCTCAACTGGGCTAACGCACTCATGAACGCTCAGACAGCTGATATGTGGGACGGGGCGTCAACGTGGCCCACGAGCGGGCAGGGTCAGAGGCAGTGTCCCTCGGATACGATCATGCCTGATTACGTTCCTTCGCAAATGGCAGACCCAATGCACATCTCGGGACCCAGCTTGGAGGATGAGCCGATGAGCCTAAAAGTTCCCACAAACACGCCCACCGGTGAGGCGGACGAGGGGCAGGACACTCCGCTTCAAATGAAACAGCCCACCGTCCTACCATCCGATTTCGCATCTTCCCTCACGCGGTCGCTCTTGAACCAACCATTTCCGCTTCCCGTCCATCACTGCAATCCTGGCCTTTCGGCAACGGACTCAAAACCAAACAGGGACAGGCAGCAGGCGTCACTCGGTCGAAGCAACGCTAGGGAGACCACAGCTTCCGCCTCAAATTCGTCGGCTTTCTCGTGTGGTGAATTCGGCTGCATAGGAACGAGCATTGGAAGCGATCATAGCGGCACCTCGCTGCCCAGCCTGAGTAGTTCTGGCCCAACAGAGCCGAGCTCGTCCAGCGGCCAGAGCAGCAGCGGCACCCTCGGCAGTAGCAAGACAGTCAATGACGGGACCGGCAGCACCGCCCCTAAACGTTCGCGGAATTTTACACCCGCTTCTGTCAAGGCTATTGACGAGGAAGACGAACCACGTCGGGCAAGCCCGCACGCCAGGCCTCCGGGATACGGCGTGATAGACATCCTCGGCGACATCGGCCAATGATTGGCTTTCGGTTCATTGGGATGGTGTTATTTGGAGCAGTTGGACCTCTTGGCCCATCGAGCATGGTTGCACGGGGTTAGTCATTACGACGGGACTTTAACGAGTATTTTTTTCTTCTCGAGTTAGCCGGTTCGTACCTTTGAAAGTTTTGTTAGTTTGTTCGGCTTGTTTGGCCATGCAGAGGGCTACCCTTACTCGCATGTAGTGTTCTATCAAGTCCCAGTAGCAAGGGTTACCGATTCAATACGATGGTTGTTACTTAAGTAATTACTTGCTTACTGACGGGATCAGGGAGAGACCTCTCTTCTGAGGCTCAGCTCATTGCCAATTTGAATAGGACTTGATGAGATGATTGGCCGAGGATGGGTGTGAAGCAAAAGCGACGCCGCAATTGCCCGCCAGCAATTGCACCTTAAGTATGGCCGTAGGTATTCTGACACACCCCCCAGATCGAGGAAAGTGAGGCTTGACTCGATCTGCCTCATACGACTCTTCGTTCGTGACCCACTAGTACTCCCCATCGGATGTGCCCCGGCTTTGCACTCCATTCATTGAGGACCGTACCCACTAGTTATAGCACTATACTCTTCTAGGATATACCCGCGCCTTAGTATTCCTAGAGTGCTAAACTTGGTCTTCGAGTGTGATTCGAACCTGGGGCCTCGTGTGCAATCCCGGCTTGTGTGCGCCGAGGAATTGCGGTGCTCAGATAGACCGCTACGCCAACCGGGCCCATAACTGTGAAGCAAAAGCGACGCCGCAATTGCCCGCCAGCAATTGCACCTTAAGTATGGCCGTAGGTATTCTGACAATGGGCGAGTGTGGGCATCTCTGGCCAGGAGCGAACGAACCTAACAATGGAAAACTATTCAAATGGGCTCCTGCCCTGTACAGATGGCAAAAGTTAAAAAGGGGTCCGAGAGTGGTCATGACGAATCGAATTCTTGACACGGAATTGCCAATTACAGTGCTCCTGACACAGGATGGTTGAAGAAAATTTGGAAAACAGTGAGCGGTGACTGTTCTGATCATCGCCGCAACCGGCCTGGCAATGAAATACGACCAGTGCCCGCGTTCCGGGGCATTCCCGCATTTGGGCATTCTGTGTCTTAATTAGCTCCGAAACGGCTTCCCGCAGGCTCTGAAAACAGCATGGCGCCCGCCCGCACTAGCGGAGGGACTCGTCACCATGCCGACTTCATTCAACGTTTCACTGAGCGTGAGGCCCAGCGGCGCGAAGTCCAGCAGCGGAATGCTCCCCTCATAGCCGAACAGCGCGCAGCGCGGTGTAGAATTGCGAAAGATTCGCTTCATCAAGGCCGCGGAGGCCGAATGCACACAAATCAACATTGCTAGAATGATTACCGCGGAAATGGCAGAGGTAAGTCTCCTTCTCTATTATCTCCAGGTATTAATTAATTAGTATAAGCGAGCGACGCAGACGGGCGCAGCGGCCCGGCCGTCGACGAGCGCTACTGCCACTCGGGGCAAGAATCTGTGCCCGCTCGATTTCAGCATCGGCCAGTGCTCCGGTACTGTCAAGAGCGTCTCCGGCAGCATGCTCAGAATCAGCCTCCGCGGCCCCCGTTTCATCTCTGACAACTTCGGCTGCTTCAAAAACAATAGCTTAATTGGAGACCGGGGATTTCTTCAACGGGGTGAATAAACAGCATCTTCGTATGCTACCTGGGCGCTGGGAGCTGCTGGTGAGGACCTCTGCTCCGTGGTCCCGTCGTCTCGTTGGAGGAAGAGGGAAAAGGGGACAAGGCGGGATTCGCTACGCTCCGAGTTATCGTTGGTGCGGGTTGGCTCTTTTCCTCCCGGTGCTTCAGTAAAGAGGCGCTCGTCAGGTTCGGCGCGGAGTTGGAGCAGCAGCGAGGCGAGGGCGGCGAACCGGTCGCCCGCGGCGAACCTCGACCACGCGGGCGCCCAGACGTCCCCGATCCTGAGGTTCTCCTCCACGATCCCGGCGATCTGCTGCGAGTAGGCCATCTCCCCGGCCTGGTGCGGAGTGGTGACCATGACTTCGGTGAGCGTAGATCCCAGCTCGGCCCGGCCTACGAGGGCGCGCACCAGCAGGTAGAGGTCCGAGGCGCGAGAGGCATAGACGCGGCGGAAGAGCAGCGGCCGTACTATCTCCTGCATCAGCCGGCACGTCCGGCTTAGCCTTGCCAGGGCACATTGTCCTTCGCGGGCCCGGATCGCGACGTCCGAGGAGCCGTCGTCCTCGGCGTGAAGGTACCAGCAGAGATTGGTGCATATCTCGGTCAGGAGTTGGGGGGGGGGGGGGGGAGCCATGAAACTGGCTCGCGCAGGTCCCGGGAGATGTGACGACGGGGGCCGCTCCTCCGCTCTTCCGGAAGAGCTTGATGCTGTTGCGGGTTGCTTCTCGAGAATATGGTCCATTTCTTGATTACGAGCTCTCAGTTTGTCAAGGTCCGGACTCCCAAGTTGCGGCTGCGTACAATACAGCCCTTCAGGTAGTAGTAATTATTACTCCGTATAGATGACTGATTGGACTTGGGTCCCACCTGGCGCCGAAGAGCCGGGATAATTATATATTATGTCTTGCCAAACTGTGATTGCCAAAGTGTCCGTCTTGATACTGTTCGAAAGTGTCGGAACCCAAAACGGAGAACCGGCTCCCGTTAGGGAACCACGACCAGGATGTTGGGTTACAAGGGCGCCTGCCACAGAAAGAGATAGATATCAAATGACTGAGCACTCCGGACCGCAGCGAAATGAGGTTATGTGTAGAGGCTGAATCTGAAAGGGTAAGCAGTCTTGAAGCGCATGGTTATTATCCCCCGTCTGTAATCTGAACGCAGACAAGCCAATGCGTGAAGAATCGGTGCAGTCGGATTACCAGCCAAAAAGTGAGTGTGCGTGTCTCCCCATGCAGAGATATAATTTTTCGTTGAGCCTACGAATCTAAACCAAGATGACCTCCCCTTATCCTGAACGCCAGCCACGTCTATTCTATGTGTGCGTATGCATGGAAACGCTCCTTTACCCAGCAAAACCCCGAACTCCAAGGCCGAATCTAGGTCGCCTTGTATATAATAATTAGAAGCGCGGGGGGGACACTTTGCGACCCTACTTCTCAGGTACGGGGCGACCGATCTTGGCCCTCACCTGCTCTAAAGAGAGAGAATGCCAAACTAAACGCCGCGTGACGTGTTCTCCAAACAAGCCCAGAATCCCAACGTGTTCACGCTGAAACCGTAATCCCCCGACCGGAGCGTCTCATAACCGGATCATCGAGATCGTTTGCGTGTCAATGTCGTGTCTATTTGGTCCCGTTGAGGACAGTGACGGTCTTGAATGGCTCAACCGGCTTCTGGTTGAGCACCTTGTCCAAGCAGCCCGCGCTCGCGGCAATGAAGCCGAGGTAGGGTCTCTGTTCGACGGTCAGCTAGACATGACTGGAACAGAACAGGTCTGAGAAACATACGCTTGGATGAACGACTTGCGACTGGTACTCGGCGTGGAATTGCGTCCCTGTTTGGAAAATTAGCATCTTATGCCAGGATGGATCCACCATCTGGCCGCATCTACGCACCGACGAAGAAGGGATGGTCCTTGAGCTCAAAGACCTCCATCCGGTCGCCCGTCTCATCCTTGCCCACAAAGTGAAGGCCCGCCTTCTCGAGCGTCTCGACCAGTCGCGGGTTGATCTCGTACCGATGCCGATGTCTTTCTTCAATGACCTCGACACCTCCGTACAGAGCCCGCGCGCGCGACCACTCAGTGCCAGGCTGGAAGATGGTCTTGCGCAGACCCAGACGCATCGTGCCACCCATGTTCTGCTTGTCAAGCTCGGGCATGTTGACAACCACGAGTTCCTTGGCCTGGGCGTCGAACTCCTCAGAGGTGGCCTCGGGCATGCCGCACAAATCACGCGCGAACTGAATCGCCGCAACCTGGAAGCCCAGGCAAACACCGAGGAAAGGGATGTTATTCTCCCTAGCCCACTTGGTGACCCTCATCATCCCCTCTGTGCCGCGGTGACCAAACCCACCGGGCACGATGATGCCCTCGGCCGTGGAGACATCATGCCATGCCTTGTGGTACTTGGCTTGTGCCGCTCCGCCCCCAGTCGTGGGCTCGAGATCCGACGAGTCGATCCACATCAGGTTGAGTTTGCGACGGATTCGCATGGCCGAGTGTTCCAATGCCTTGACGACAGAAAGGTACGCGTCCTGACATCTGACGTACTTGCCCACAAGCGCAATCTTGACCTCCTCCTGGTACGTAGGCGTAACGACCGACGTCCACAAATCCCAGAGAGCTTCTCCTTGTGCAACCATCTCGGGCGTGATGGTCAGTTTATCCAACGCCAGCTTAGCCCGGAGCTGCCGAATGAGTTCCTGCTCGCGCAAGAGCAGGGGCACCTGGTAGATGGTCGGCATATCGCGGACAACGAGAACTTGGTCCGCCTCGACCTGACAGTGGAGCGCGAGCTTTGCGACGGTAGACTCGGCAAGAGGCGTCTCGCAGCGGCAAGCGACGATATCGGGGATCAAACCGTGGCTGCGGATCGACTTGACGGCGTGTTGTGTCGGTTTCGTCTTTTGCTCCCCGTGAACCGTAGGAACGTACGAGACGTGGATGTTCATGAAGTTGCCACTGCCGGCCTCGTGGCGCACTATTTTCAATGTCAGCCGGTCTCGAGCAACGGAGAATTGCTCTGTTCCTTCTTCGAACATACATTGAGTGAGAGCCTCGATAAACGGCATCTGCAACTTGTGTGAGCGGCCAAGCCATATCAAATATCACGTAGCCCCCAATGACCGTTAACTTACGCTCTCGATATCACCAATTGTGCCTCTGTTTGTTGAAAATCAAGTCAGCCACCTCCTCACGTGCTTCATACCTTGCAATCGGCCCCACGGGGTTGAAGAAAACAATTATACCAATCGGGAACTTACCCAAGCTCGATGATGCACACGTCAGGTTCCTCGTTCGAGCCGTCGACGGGAATCTTGGACACGCGCCTAATCCATTCCTTGATCGAATCCGTCACATGGGGAACGATCTGGACCGTTTTGCCGAGATAGTCACCGCGGCGCTCCTTCTGAATGACGTTCAGGTAGACCTTGCCGGTCGTGATGTTGTGGTCACTGGTGAGCCGCACCGAGAGGTACCTCTCGTAGTTGCCGAGATCCAGGTCCACCTCGCCGCCTGTGGAATGTGAGTATCTACGGAACCTCCGCCCTGGAGTTCGTTCTTGACTTACCGGAGCACAAGACGAAGCATTCGCCGTGCTCGGCAGGGGCCATGAGCCCCGCATCAACCGACACATACGGGTCAATCTTGATGCAGCTGACGCGCAGGCCGAGGGTTTTGAGGAGCTGCGGCCGCACACGAGTTAGAGCCGGGTGGCAAGCTAGCAAAAGCGCACGCAGGGTTAATTATCTACGGACCAGGCCCGTGGACGAGGCGATGATGCCCTTCCCAACGCCTGCCGTCGGTTAGCCACTTCGCTATCCCAGGAAATGCGGAACGTGCCGCGGCGCGGTCGGTATACCTGAAATGACACCGCCAGTAACTAGGACGTAACGCATCTTGGTCGACTTATTAGGTTGCAATGGCGGGGAAGGGAGTAATCGGTTCGATAGCGTTGACGGTTGGCGGTGTGAAAAGGGAAAATTTTGACGCGACGCGATGAGAGGCGAAGCCAAAAATCTCGGGTGCGGGGCAGAGGGGTTGCCTGGAGCCCACCCAACCAGCAGGGTCTCTTGCGCCCTGCTCTCAACAAGGAGTTAGGTATGGCACAGATTACAGTACGTTCCGTTTCAGCGCTTCCGGCAAAGGAAGTCGACCTGGGGTGACGAGATATTTGTCAATGGTTCACTACGGATTGTAACCCTTGACAAATACCTGACTATGCCCGTGCTACGATCAGGGGAAACTCCAATTTGGCCCGGAAGAGAGCACTTCATCTGAAAGCAACCAAATTGTTTAACTATCGTGTCAAACTTTGCCCCCCAAACATCTTCAGAGGAACAGTTGCTTTACCCCACCACCGAGCCCACTGTGCCGCGGCGGGCGCTAATGCATCAAGTGCAGGCGAGGCAGAAATGCGGGGCAACGTCCGGACAAAGAAGGCGGTCAAGCGATAATCGACCCAAAACCTGCCAAACTTGGGCTCGTATCTATCCATAATCCCGGGGACTTCTCAACTCGAGCAATTCCAACTTGTGGCATTGTCGACATCTCCTTTACCATCCCACAGCGCCTGCCGAGGCCACGCACAGATTTGTCTTTGTCTCTTTGTCCCCGAACTTGAATTTGTTGGGTCTTCCCACGTTGTCGCGACAATGCCGTCCAAGGGCTTCCCTTTCTCGACCCAGTCGACCAACGCTATCAAGGCGTCATGCTCCGCATCCTCGAGCCCCGGCACCGACCACACCCCGCTCCCCATCAGGCCCGCCTGGAACGCGCCCCCGAAGTTCCACGGCGCATCTACGGCCGTCCGGTAACAATGTCCCACGCCGGGCACGAGAAACAGCCTCATGAAGTCCTCCACGCCGCCCAGGCCGCCCAGGCCGCCCAGGGCATCCAACGTCCGATTCCAATACACGCCGGTCCCATTTGTCGGCACCAGCGCCGTCCGCGAGCACGTGGTAGATCACCACCTTCCCGCCCCTCTCTCGGACGGCCCCCAGCGCCGCGCAGTCGTCCGCCGTCGCGTCCCCGGGGTCGTGCTCGTCGGCGTAACGTACGACGCTCTCGTTGAAGGACGTGCGCCAGTCCCACGGCGGGGCATCGCCGCCGCTGCCGCTGCCGCCGCCGCCGCCGCCGCCGTCGTCGTTGTCGAACAGGAAGTCGCGCGCGTATCCGATCCCGTAGGGCACCGGCTCGGAGCCGTTGAGGATGAGGTACCATTCTCCCTCCGACGAGAAGGTCAAGCCCGGATGAAGGAGCTCGTTGTTGGCCGAAAGGGTCCAGTCGCTCGCTGTAGGCGTTTCGGGCGGTCTCGAGCTGAGCCGGGCGGAGACAATCTGCCTTCCGGGACGTTGGGGCGTCCTTGGCCCCGTTGTCTTTGCCGCTGCAGAGGAGAACAGTCAGGTCCGGGGCGCACCGATCCGGAGTGCTGACAATGCCAATCCTGCACGCTGTCGGCCAGGTCGCATTGCCGGATGACTTCGTCTGCGATAAGGGCGTTGTCGGCGACGGAGAGGTGTTTGGGGTCGGTTACGGGAAAGTTTTACAGGCTGGCTTGGGCGACGTAGTTGTTGAGGTGGGACGTCCACCATGCCGCGGCTCCTATTAGGGCGCCGTCGAAGCTGTCGGGGAAAAGTTGCAGCTCTTTGAGGCCTTGGCGGCCGCCGGTCGAGCAGCCGCTGTAATATGAGTAGGTGAGTGGTTGGTGCGCGTAGTATGCGCGCACGAGGGATTTCCCGAGCACGGTTGAGCCGTGGATGGCGCGCCAACCCCAGTCGGTTTTCTTCTCGGGCTCCTTCCGTGCCCAAGTAGTGTCTGGGGCGGTCGAGTTGTGCCCAGGATCGGTTGAGAGCAAGGCCATACCGAGGCGCGGGCCGGCCGCCCTGGTCGCTTGTTACTGGTATGCGAAGGGAGGATTCAAAGGGTAATAAGCGCTCACATGTCCAACCAGTTGATGCCACCCGCGAAGCCCCCGTTTCCTACCACCAGAAACCTCGAGTTCCACTTATCTGGCAGCAAGAGGCCAAGCCGGTAGCTGCTCGTCGAAGAGCCCCTCACCCGAACGGCAACGGCACACAATGGTGATGTGCTCCCTCCATATGCGACCCTTGAGAAGGTCGTGGTGGTCCGGGAGGGCGGGAGCTACGGCGAGGGCGAGGCAAACGTGGCATACCCGGTAGACCCGACCGGTCTTCCAGCAAAGAACGCTCGGTTGCAGCGCAAAGCCTTGGCCGGCGGCCGTGGCCCACGCGACAGACCAAATGGGACTGCGAGCGTGTTGAAGGCGAAGAAAGACGGCAGTACTGGCAATAAGCGCTGAAATGCGGGCCATGTTAGCATCACATATATCTGCTGTGCTCGTCTTGTCCAAACGCTGTCATGGAGTAAATTATTCCCCCCCGAGTGTAAACCGGGGTCCTGGGTCGTGGGAAAGACGTAGATATATATCTACTCGTCGTCATATGAGGACCGGGCACTCAGCAGTTGCGAGGGCCCATCCCGGCGCCGTCACTGCGGACCGCCTTTTTTTCTGGGGGCATGCGCAAGCTTAGTCGGTGCTGATACCTCCTTCTTCGGATGGCGCTTTCCGGACCGCCTTCCAGAGACGCCGGACACCTTGAAGTGCAGGCGCAATTCCAGGTTCGTTGGTCGAACAAGGCTCTTGGTGGAATGACACCTGCCTTGTTAATTAGTGTGCCTCTATTGGGTGCCTCCGGCGACTTCCACCACAGCACTCTACACAAGTCAGAAGGTGGCGGGGTGGGAATACAGTTCGAGCATGGTCTGTGGAGGATCCGAGATAATATGCTCTTGCCTGCACGGACTTATGATCCGAGTGTTGGGTGCTTCTCCCAAAAGCACGTCACCCAATCCGATCCGCTGGCCCAATCCGAACCCCGTAAGCGGCTGTGATTCTAGCAAATATCGCAAGGGATGTTGCTGATCTCGATGCACCGCTGGAACCACGGAACCTCTGATGCAACAAGACATCATATCTTGGGTTGGTCGAAGAACCGTACTTGTGATATCTTCGACCAGACTAGTCCGAGGGCTAGGCTGAATTGTCAAGCGTATTATCAAGTCAACAGTCCACTCGTAAGTCCAAAACAACATAAGACACATTGATAAATAAACAAGTTGTGATTAGGTGGCAAGAGGTCCGAGATTGCAACCCTTTCTCCCCACTACCATTTCCTCCCTCCCAGGAGAAGATAAAGAGAGAAAAAATAAGGGTTGGGAGGCTGCTAGGGCGCGTGTGTATTACAGCGTCATTTAACGCTGAGCATGATGTTCTGGTCTGAATGAAGGGGAGGCGACCTATTGTGTGGGGACAGGATCATATGAGAGCACTAGTTTGTGACCTGTCAGGACCAAGCTAGTTGTGAGAGATGTAGTGCCCAGTATGGGATGGGAGTTGTGAGTGGTCCGTTGTTCACTTACCGCCTTGGCCCAAGGCAAGTCAATAATTATGTCTTTTTATATGATTAGTTATCAAAAAATCAGCAGGCCGAGAACGGATATCATGTTGGCACAATGCTGAGATTCTTGATATTACTATTTTCACTCGACCATGAGCCCGATCCTAATCAAGAAGACGGCAGTGAAAGAAGATGGAACTGTGGCCATGATTAGGCAGCGAGAGTCCCTGACTGTGCCCACAATAGCATCCGCAATCACGGAAAGGATCAGAACGAGATCCCTTCTGACTCGGCTGGTGGTGGCTGAACCGTAATGATTAATAATGAATCAGTCAACAACACCAGACCCGCATTTCCGCATTTTTCTGGTTGAACACAAAATTATAGTTTGTACAGCCGAACCTCCTGGCCGCCACTCTCCCTGAGCAGCTTCCGGTTTCTATACCCGTACAGGGACCTCAGCCCGAGGGCGCCGAGGGTGACGAGGAACAGCATGGCGGCGTTGGACCAGTGGCCGGTGGGGTAGCCCCTGGCGGCCTCGTCGGCCTTGTAGATCCAGACGCCGGGGATCTGGCCCATGCCGGCGCCGAAGCTGACGTTGATGGCGATGGCCAGCCCCACGGACGCGGTCGAGTGCACGTTCGACGTGAGCCAGCCCAGCAGGGGCGGGATGCAGGCGAAAGAGCCGGCCGTGGCGACGATGAGGCAGCCGTAGCGGTGGAGGTAGGCGTCGGGCGGCAGCAGCGCCGACGCCATGAAGCCGATGCCGCCGACCAGGGCCAGCGCGGCGCTGTGAAAGCCGCGGGCGTTGAACCGGTCGGCCGAGTACGAGACAACAATCTGCGTGACTGTATGGGGGGAGCGCGCGCGCATATTAGCAAAAATAATAGGCGCCTTGGTCAACCGGGTGCTCCAAAGCAAAATGAAAAGAATGACAAATAATTCATGATAACAGTAATGACAATAGTAAAACGGAAAAGGGAGGGAGAAAACAAAGAACGCACCATATGCGGCGGCCCAGGGAGGAACCGTCATGAGCTGGGCCTGCAAGTCCTTGTAGCCCAGGCCGGCCGTGATGGACGGGGTGAAGAGCGAGAGGGAGCTGAAGGGGAGGGAGACGGCAAAGTAGATGATGTAGTGGCCGTAGAGCCTCCAGTCGGTCAGGGTGGCCTTGGCGTCGGCCCAGGTCATGGTGCGGTGGCCGGCCTTGCTGCCCTCGACGCGGAGGCGCTCGATGGCGACCTGGCGGTGGCGGCCGGAGAGGGACTCCTCCGGGTAGTCGGGCAGGAAGAACCAGACGAGCAGGGCGGAGGCGCACGAGGGGGCGCCCTCGATGAGGAAGAGCCAGCGCCAGGCGGACCAGCCGCGGGCGCCGTTCATGTGGCCGATGGCGTAGGCGATGGCGCCGCCGAAGGCGCCGGCGAGGGTGGCGCTGGCCAGGATGAAGGCGACGCGCACGCTCCGCTCGTCGGCGCGGTACCAGAAGGTCAGGTAGTAGACCAGGCCCGGGAACAGACCGGCCTCGGCGGCGCCCAGCAGGAACCGCACGCCCGCGGTGGCCGAGAAGGAGCGGACGCCCGACATGCCCATGGTGATGGCGCCCCACGAGAACATGAGGAAGGCGAGCCAGCGGGAGGGGCGGAGCTTCTTGAGCAGCACGTTGGACGGCACCTCGAACAGGGCGTAGCCGACGAGGAAGACCATGAGGGCGATGTTGAACTGGCGCGGCGTCGCCCCGATCTCGGTCTGCATGTCGTGGCCGCTCGTCGAGTTGAGGATGCGCGCGTTGCCTATGTTGGACCGGTCCAGGTAGCAGAGGAAGTAGATGGCCGCCGAGAGCGGGAGGATGGTCAAGTCCTGCCTCCGCAGCAGCGCCCGCTCCTCGGCGGCCGTGTAGCCGACAGCGGCGTCGGCGGGCGTCGTCTGAACATCATTCAATTATCAGCCTCAAGTCCCAGGTATAATTATGAGACCATCCAAGATAACAAGCTGCGTGCCTGACTTCCCAGTGTTCTTCTCGCGGGATCCGGGCCTAGGATTGAGCTCGGATTATTAAGGGGCGACCGGACCTACCTCGTTCGTCTCGGCGTCAAGCTCGGCCTTGTGCCCAGCCGCTGCCTTTTCGGGGTCCGTTTCGTGGACCGAGTCTGATGACATTGCGACAGATTTTCCCTTTCTTTTCCTTCTTCTCTCTTTTTTTTTTTCTTTTTGTCCTCCTCCTACTTCTTCCTTCCTTCCTTTTGCTCTACCCTAAGTCGTTTTCCGAGACTCAGGATGGCCGCTAGCAACGCCCGGGGATGATGGGCTTGAGAGGCTTGGGCCAGAGAACCACCGAAGCCGGGCAAGCTTTTCTCCCCGCGCGCCTATGAATTTCTGGAATAGAGTTTGCGGAGAAGAACGTATTAAAGTGAGGAGCTGGAAATGCTTGTCCGGTGATTGGGAAGAGAAGATCAGAAAACCGCAAGGATCGGCGGACCCTGGCGCCCAATCCCTCCTCGGCCCCAGTGACCCCAACTTAAGTGATCTAGTGTACGTAGGAGAGCTGCTTTGGCCGCACAACAAATTCACCAGCTTTGGCCCGGCCTTTGTCCGTTAGCCAATATTTTTTGTACAAATTGAAATATACAGATCGAATAACCTTAAAATTTCCCCGTCAACAGCAGCCGAATTAGAGTACCGAGTGCGGGGGATCGGAAGCTTCCATGCTGGTTTTTGCGAGTTCCTCCTCACATGGTGTGTGTTGGTGTTACATTGACCTTCCTGTTTGAGCAGAAGGAGCAGTTTCCAGGGTCACTCTGGGCTGGGGGGCCTGTGGAGTGCAGGCATATTTTGGGGAAACAACAAGCCGGGGAAAAGGGCGGGGAGCTTGCCGAATTTGGGTACAAGTGTTCATAACCCTCCTCGTCTTCATCGACAAATGTCGGCCTCGCGGTATCGCCCCTTCTGTTTGAAGATTTATGATGTTTAAGAATCTTCTAAAGGAACCAGTCACGTTACCTCACTCTCGCTCACCGACGAGGCCGGCAGGGCTAACTCCCCGGGTGATTGAGGTGGTTAATTAACTAGATATCTTCTGCTGGGTACATACTTCGCGTCGCGCAAAGCCTACGAGTTCTGTTGGACATACCTTACGTGCGAGATTCGACATTCGGTATTCCCTGAATCCGGGTATGGCAACTCTTGCGACCTTGGTTGTGAGAACCACATGATTATGCAATTCCCCCTAGCTGCTTTCGCGCAAATATAATATCAGCTGAAAGCGAAGGAGCTCTGGGGCAACAAGGGGAATGTCTTTAGTGGCAATCTAACGTATTCTTCCATTCGAGTAATAGCTGTTCTGGGATAATAACAAGAACATAGAAAAGAGAAAGAAATAGATCATGATTCAAAAGGAGGAACAGGTTTGAAATGCCAGGATCAGGGAGCAGGTAGGTAGATATATCTTGGCATGCAGTGGTTGAGGCGACGAGCAAAGAGACAGTCACGGTGACGGTTGAAAACTAATTAAAGTGCAAGCTCGATTCTCACGCTATTGTTACAGCCATGGGAAGGTCAGAGGGTCACAACTCCCGTGCCGGATGAATTCCTCTCAGCAGATTCCTGATGATATAAATCATGTCTCATCGTCCTCTTGATTTCAATCATCTTGGTACTACGTCCCACCTTGTAGTTGTGCGTCCAAGTCAAATATGATCCCGCGACACATTAGAACCCATACACTATTGCCTAGGTACCTATATATATGAATGAGCACTCGCGGCTTCAATCTGAATGGTAATTACCTAACCAAGCAAGAACGCTTAGGAAGCAGAGTGCGTAAACACCTGAGTATAGCACGGATCGTCCTTAGGAAAAACATAATTGGGTAGTTAGGTAGGTGCCTGATTATGCTTCATGTCGGTCGCATATCCAACCCAAGCCAGTTCTTAACGCGGTTGTTGCTCTTGGATTTTTTGGCGCTCCTGCGGGCAATCTCTCCCGAGACTCTGGGCCGTGCTGCTGCAGGCTCCAGGCTGCGAGATAACCAGACGAGGGAGAGAAACCGGACGGGCGGGGGCGAGGTGGCACGAAGTACCCTGCTTCTCGGGACTCCGTAGAAGGGGAGTCTCCTGCCGTGGCCAGGGGTGGAAACTTGAAACGGGGCGAAGCAAGGAATCGTGCCATACAGCCGGCGCCGAGTTACGGCACAGCGGCGACTATTACACCGCACTCGGCGTGTTGTACCGTATGTATGTACATACATGCACTAGCGTACCTATGCATACGCAGGTAGCTAAGGTATGGTATGCATGTATTTGTACGGTAGTATCCGCAGCACATGGCCAAGGTACATAGTGAGTCAGCCGAGCGCCGGGCACAGACGGCACGGTCCGGCACACATCACCGGGGAAGCGGTTCTCTACATACACTCGCGTGGTAATGACCCTCAAGGCCTCACTTTGTCCTTCCCTTCTCAATGGAGGGAAGGAGGTGTCAAGGTAGTTCGGGAGCGCGGGCAATGAGAAGACAAGGTGTCTGAGACGTAATTACCTACCTTGGTAGGCATGCCGGGGGAGTATCATGGCCAAAAGAGATTGCGAATTATTAGTACAGGTACCTATATACCTACCTAGGTAATTAGAGGCTGTGAAAGCCGCAAACAGATCCCTGGAATACGTTTGAATGCTTCCTGGTCTCAAAGTTTTTTTTTAACTTGTTTTCGAATAAAAAAATAAGGAAATAAACAGGTGATGATTACTTTTCATTCCAAGTATGGTACACAGAGCACCTAACACACATCGCAGCAACGAATGCGTAGCAGTAATTATATTACAAGACCAACAGGCCGGGAGGAAAGGAAGATGGCCTGTCCCCCTTCTCAGAGGGCGCCCCTGCCGCCGGCCGAGATGTCCTCGGCGACGATGTTCATGGCCTTGTCGGAGCCCGAGTAGACGACGCGCCACTTCCGGCGGGGGTCGCGGGGGCGCAGCTCGACGGGGATGTCCTGGTCGATGACGGGGAAGCCGGCCTGGGCGGGCGAGTTGTCCCAGGTGGGCTCGACCCAGCGGCCGGCGACGGGGACGACGTCGAACTGGAGGACCAGCAGGGCGGCCAGCGAGAGGATCTCGGTGCTGGCGAAGTGGCGACCGGGGCACAGCACGTGGCCGCCGCCGAAGGCCCGGAAGGCGACCCGGTTCGGCTTCTTCCTCTTCTTGTCGTTCCCCTGGGCGCTGCTGCCGCCGCCGTCGTCCCCCGCGGAGGGCGGCGCGAACCGGCGGTGGTCGAACTGGCGCGCGTCGTCGCCCCAGGCGTCCGTGTCGGTGTGCTGCACGGGGGCAGGAATCATGAGCATGGCGCCCTTCTTGAGCAGGGTGCGGCCGCCGTCGAGCGAGACGTCCTCGAGCAGGACGCGCGGGCCCGGGTTGACGGCGCGGAACCGGAGCGTCTCCTGGAAGGTGCTGAGCAGGACCGGGCAGGACTCCTTGATCTGGGCCAGGTCGATGGAGCTGACCGGCGTTGGGCCGTCCTCCGCCCCCTCCTCCTCCTCCTCCACCTCTTCCTCGACCAGGGCCTCCAGCTCGGCGCGGACGTCGGCCAGCACCCGGTCGTCCGACACGATCTGGTAGAGGACCCAGAGGGCGCAGGGGGTGGTGTTGCCGAGGACGGCGAACGTGTTGCCCAGCTCGCCGCGGCCGATGTCGTCGAGGGAGAGGCCGAAGAGGTCGCCGTGGTGCTCGACGCGGCGGCGGACGAGGCCCGAGGCCGTCTTGTAGCCGCCGCGGCGCATGTAGTCGATCATGGCGCGGGCGGCCACCTCGCGGGCGGCGTGCAGCTTGGGGAACAGGAGCCAGGCGAGCGGGAACATGGACATGGTCAGGAAGCCGGCCTCGAACGTCTTCCAGGCGTCGGCCACGGCCGGGTCGCGGTACGGGTTCTCGGGACCCCAGACGGCCTCGGTGGTCGAGTCGACCATCATGCGGCGCGTCCACTCCCACAGGCCGACGACCACCTTGCCGGGCTGCCCCTCCTCCCCCGCCGCCCGGGCCCTCAGCCGGGCCATCTCGTCGACGTAGATCTGGATGGCGCGCCGGTTGATGGCGTCGAGGTCCGGGCCGGGCGCCATGGCCGGCATGATGTAACGGGGCCAGCTCGTGCTGAAGCCGTGCTCGCTCGTGAGATCGCGCTTCATGATCTCGAGACCCTCCTTGCTGATGCCCACCACGTTGCCCGCGTCGGCCGCGATGGCCGCAAAGCTGACGACGCGCCATTGCTTCTGCAGCACGGGGATGAGCTCGGTGGCATTGACCACATAGATGCGCTGGAAAGGCAGCCGCAGGGTGTAGATGGGCAGCCGCGTTTCGTCTCTTGGGAACTCTCTGTGTTAGTCACCAGTCCCTTGTTGGGGGGTGCCGGTTGCATCGTGTCCTGTGGGGGGTAGAAGAAGGGGGGGGCAAGGGGAGGACCAACCTTAGGCGGATGTAGAAGCCCGCCTTCTCCCGAATCATGCCAATCAAGGGTTGCACAAATGGGATGTCGGTCAGGATGGCCGGGGGTTCCCGAGCATCCTGGGTGAGGGTTAGCAAAACCCGGAGGAAGACGTAGGTAGCAGCGAGACCGCCCAGCACCAGGCTGACCGTGGGCGCCATGATTGATTGGGCAATTGTCAATGTGCGAAGCTCGACTGGTTTTTGGAGGGGAGGATGGGGTCCGGGACTCCGGGACTGAATGGAACGGGCCCAACAACTAATGCACTAAATGGGGATGAACTTGTAGATTGGGGTGTGGCCCATGGGAGAAGAGAGGAGGAGGAGGGGTGGAGCGAGAGGGATAAGCACGGGAGGAGTGGCGTGGGTAAAGGACGGAGACGGAGGCGGCGGGGGATGCCTCTTTGAAACACAAGCGGAGAGAGAGTTAAGAGCGATGGAAAGTGTAGGCGGAGGGGGACGAGCAAAAACGCCGCTTTTGAAATGTTGTCAATTATTAATTGAATCAGCTGTTCCAACGCGGAACAACCGGCATTCCGGAGCTGTTGGTTCCCCAACGGACCAACAGAGCAAAAAAAAAAAAAGAAAGAAAAGAAAGGAAAGGAAAAGTGACAAACAGTGCCCAGGGTTTACGTCTGGGCCCAGTGTGCGTGTGCGTGTGTGTTGTGTGTGTGTTTGTGTGTTGGCTCCAAAGCGCGCCTCCGGGGGGGACAAGGAAAGCGAGAGCGGAATAGCGACGCGGAAAGGAGACATTTGGCAAGCGAATGGGGCCCCGATGCTACGTCGATCTCGGCTCGACAGGGACGGGCGGGAGGGATGGGAGATGACTGGGGGTAACTAACTACCATTGGACGGTCAAACGCCGTGCAGGTACCAACAGGCACACGCTACACTAGCGTATGTGCTGAGTCCGCGCAACACAGGACCGTGCCGCACACTTGTTTTGCCGAACTCTGTTCTTCTTCCTTATTAGCGGGATTACTATAGTACTTGCGTGCGTGGTGTGGTGCAGAGCACATGCGCGAAGATAGCGCACTTTAGCATACATAGTACGTACGTTACATTATTACGTATTATTACGCACCAAGGTACAGATTAGTATGTGTTGCTATACCCTACATGGCTACACAGCCCGCTCAGAAAGAAACCGACTACGCCGCCCCTCCGTTTCTTCGTCACACCCTGCGCCACATGTACCTCGAGTGGTGCGACGATAATGGCATGTGATGTGCAGCAATATTCTGCTCATCCTCCCCTGGTGTCGTATTGCGTCTCACTCCCAAGAGAACGAGCTGCCTTTAGTGTGTAGGTAGATTCTCGTGGACGAGACTCCTCTGCGCTGACAAGCGGAGGAGAAGGGGGGGTGGGAGGGGGGAATAACTTTCTTGGTCAGCGAAAGAAGCGGGCGGCACTGTTCCGTCTTGCGGATATGATTCATGATCCATGACCAGATTGACCCTCCGTTCTCGCCTCGGTCTTCTTCACTTTCGGTGCCATGGCGTCTCCTCTCCTCTGGTTTGAGCATTCACCATAAAAATCAAATTAATGACGGTCTGGTGCATCGGATCTCTAGATACCCAGTACCGCTCTTCTCCTTCTCTCTGTTGCTTGAGTCCGGGCCTCCCCTGTCTTCCACGAGCCGGTCGAAGCTTGAACATCACTTAAGGGCTTCATTCAGATCTGTACCTCTTACCGAGAGAACAGCCCCCTGGATCCCAACAACAACAACAACAACAACAACAACACCAGAAAGAAAGGCAAAAGAAAATAAAGGATAGAGAAGAAAAGTTTCAACCAAATGGCGGTCGATACGAGCTCGGCGCTCTTTGCGCCAACGGGCAATGACAACATTGCCCCGACCCCCTTTTACGTAGGTGGCCGCGGACCAGACTTGCAGCTGCAGCAGCAGTGGCAGTCCCTCTACTCCCAGCTTAACTTCAAAATGGCTTGCTAACTCTGGCATCGGACCAAATAATTAGGTCCTGAACTGGGTCTTCTTCGTGCTCTGCGTGGTGGCCTTCGTGATGCGGGCGTACGTCCGGTACGTGTGCTTCCGGAGGCTGGTGCTCGAGGACTACCTGATGCTGGCGGCGCTGGCGCTGCACTGCGCCGAGGCGGTCCTGGTGCAGCTCTACGTCGGCTACATGTACGACGTGGAGGCGGTCGAGAAGGGCGACTTCTCCGTCATGGGCCCGGACTTTTTCGGCAACTCCAAGAAGGGGTTCGCCGCCCTGGGCGCCAGCGTCAACATCACCATCGTCGGCGTGCTCATCATCAAGCTCAACTTCCTCATCTTCTTCAAGCGCCTCGGCGCCGGCATCCGCAAGTTCAACATTGCCTGGTGGGCCGTCACCTTCTTCACCGTCGCCAGCGCCATCACCCAGATCGGCATGCAGACCTTTGGCTGCTTCTTTGGCAGCACCGACTACATCTTTAGCGAGCACTGCGCCGCCGAGCCCGCCCTGACGCGCATCTTTGCCAACGCCATCTATTCGGCCGTCGTTGATGCCGTGTCCGACGTTCTAAGTACGCTTTGTTTTCTCTTCTTTTTTTATTTTCATGTTTCATTTCTTTTATTATTCTTTCTTTTTTATCCGCTCCCCCCCCCCCACCTCATTTTCTCTCAGTCAAAAAAAAAGTTACTCTTGATTTACGCGCATGGTGCTAACGGGGAGAAACAAAACAAAGTCATGTGCTTTCCCGTCTGGATCCTCTGGGGTAGCGGCATCACACTGCGCAAAAAGCTCGCCCTGACATTCGTCTTCAGTCTCGTGTGGCTCACCATCGCCATCACGATCGTGCGGGGCAGCATCTTCCACAAGCAGTACAGCATGGCGGCATCGGGCGAGGGCTCGCAGATGCAGAGCGCCACCTTCACCTGGTTCTGGTTCTACACCGAGTTCAGCGTGGCCTTCCTGATCGCCTGCTTCGTCTCCTTCCGCTCCCTCTTCGTGCAGCGGTCCAAGCAGGCGAGCTCGCTCCGCCAGCAGCAGGAGTTGCGCGACAAGGCCTACCAGAGCGCCCTCCGCCGCCGCGGCGACCGCAGCTGGCGCGCCCGGTGGCACTACCTGCACGAGAGCCTGCTCGACAAGTGCAGGACCCTCGAGGGCTGGACCGGCAGCGACGACGAGACGCTCCGCAGCCACGGCTGGTTGCCCTCCGTGCCGTCGGGCCTCATGACGGTCGACTTTCAGGACGACGACAACTGGACGAGGAAGAGGAATTTTAACAACACCGCTAAGTCTACGGACAAGAACAACCACGACCACAACCACAACAACAACAACAACAATAACAACAAGACCGACGACAACAACGGCAAGGCCGCGCAGGACAAAATAATCAAGACGGTCACGACGACCATGACGACGACGACCATGAGCACGGTCCGGGAGGAAGAAGAAGGGGTAATAGCAGTAGAGTCGCCGTACGACCCGTACCAGCAGAACCCTCCGCGGTACGATCTTGAGCAGCAGCAGCAGCAGCAGCAGCAGCAGCGGTATACCCGGTACGGCCTGTATCCCCAGCATCAGCAGTACTCATATCCCCTGCAACACCCCCAGTATTATGCGCAGCAGCACCCGCCGCCGCCGCCGCCGCAGCAGCAGCAGCAGTATACTACGGATGCGCGCCCCGGGTCGCTGCACAGCGAGGAGATGCTGCTGCAGGAGCCCGAGCCAGCCCACGTCAGGACGGGGGGTCAGGGGCCCGTGGGGATGGCGCGGTAGCTCTATGCTTTGTGATCTCCGTTTTGCGTTTTTGTTTTATTTGTTCTTTTCCTGCTATCTTCTTCTTTTTTTTGTCGTTGATGCGACAGGACATTCTGTTGGGGAATGGGCGATGCAATGGCAGCATGGGGAACGGCGGATTGGGCTTGTGGGCGTGGTTTGGTTTGGCGTGGCGTGGGGTGCTGAATTTATGAATTATTACTAGGTATCAATCATCATGATGGATATCGATTTCGATTGAGCAGGCCGTTGGGCGCGTGCATCATTAATAATTAGTTATTGCAGCGTTCCCCCATCTCAACTTCCTCTCCTAGACGCCCCAGGAGACATAATGCCTTGCCTACCTCAGATAAGGTACCTAATCTCTACGGCCTCTCTTGTCCGAGGGCTTCCATTACTTAGTCAATGATCCCACGCCGACCGTTCCCGGGTTCAGATGATCAATTGGTCCTTACTTACACCGAGGCACTTCGCCAGAGGGACGAACTCGACAGAACCGAGCGTCGATAAGAAGGAACGCCGTAAGGAATGCTCGTTCCGGCCCGGCATTGACGGAAAACAGATGGGGGCCCGAGCTGGACAGAGAGGGTTGGTTGCGCGAGATAGCCGCCGAAGGGTTGCATTCTCCCCCCGCCTTGCAGAGAAGTGGTGTATTCTGTAATACAATCATTACGAGGCAACTAGCGCACGTGGGCGGCGCGGCGGTTGTTTTGGGGGCTGCTCTGACTGCCGCACGACTCAGCATTCCGCACTAATGCTGCCCCGGGGTGGCACGGCCGGGAGAGCCGCAAGCGCCATCAATGGGAGAGGCACGTTAATGATGCATTAGACCCGGCGTACCTGAATGGTGACGCGGCAGTACGGATTACATATACTAAGTCGTCAGGTGATCCGCCCTGGGTGCCGGAGCAGAGCAGCACCGCGCTGCGCCGCACCACAAGTCGCCCGGTCTAATTATCCAAGACCACTACTCCGTACTCCGTATGGGGTAGTATCACAGACCCCTGCGCGGTTACCCACAACCGCGGACAACAGCCGCGGCGTTGCACGACGCCCCCTCGGTCTCTCTGACTCTCTGTCTCTCGGTCGTCACCTCAACTAAGTAGCGCATCTTTTTAAACGCGGAAAGTCGGCGGCTTTTATGTTCTTCTTTCCCTGTTTTTTTTAAAGGTACTAGCAGTATTATTTGTGGGAAGCGGGAGGGAGGGGAGAGAAGGTAGTTATGTACTGTACATACATACCTTTACAATAGTCCCATAAATGATAGGTCGGTCGCAGGCTGTTGTTAAGTAGCAACGCGGGGAACCTACCAGGTACCTCCCCACCTACCTCCCCACCTTCCCAAACGGGCGTCGTGTCTTTGCTGCCTGCCTTAAGTTAGTTATTCGGGCCGTGCTGGCGCTGCGCCGGTCGACTTGTCGACGGTACCTGGACTGCGCCGCGTTGCCTCCGGAGGGATGTTCGCATCAGCTCTCGGACGGAGTCTCGACTTCTCGTTTGTCTCGTCTTGGGAACGGGGCACGGAGCGGGTCGTTGCCACGCCGCAGCTGGCTCGCGTAATCATGTTGTACGCTCAACATATAGTGTACGCCATGTCCTAGCGTCCGTGCTACGCCGCCCCCGGCAAACGCACACTCGCCCCCACTCTTCCGTCTCACACCCGAAAATCTGGCTCCGCATGGCTCCCATTGAGCGCGCCGCTGCTCGGTTCTGTACTTCGAGAGATCACCCAACCAGACGAGATGGGCCGAGGAAGGCAATGCAACTGTGCCCCCTGTCTCTGTCCCAACCATGTGGCACAGGTACCAGGTATCTGAACCGAAACCGCATGTGGCAGCGCGGCATGCGTGTTAAACCCTGACGTCGTGTGGTAGGTAGGTATCGGAGGATGTTGCGATGGGGACGGCGCACGCTCTCGTTTCGTAGCCTGATCGGTCGCCAGTTGTTCTTTTTTTTTTTTTTTTTTTTTTTTTTGGGGGGGGGGGGGGGGGGGGGGGGGGGGGGGGGGGGGGGGCAACGATGGGCTGGTTCGTCTGACTTGCTCCGAGAGGAATGGAGCGGAGAAGGTGAGGAGGCCAGCAGGTGTGTTTATAATTAATTCTCTACCTCTCTTCCCCGACAGGTTGGAAGCCCTGCACTTGAAACTACAACAAGAACAGCAACATCGGCCTCCCCGAGACCCAAGTTCCCGTCGATCCTTTCAGAATCCTGCGGCCAAGGCAGAGATTGTCTTGGTGTTGTTTTTGTCTGCTCGCCGTTTCTCTCTGCTGTTCCTTTTTACACTTGCTCGGCTCCACAAGAGTGGACTTCTCCTTCAAGGGAGGGAGAGAGAGAGAGAGAGAGAGAGAAAGCATGGCTCTCCTCGCGTTGACGCTCTGGGCCGCGCTGGCGTGGCTGGCGGCCTGGACGGCTTACTCGTGGTATTGTCTGTACTGCAACTACCAGGAGGCCCGCACGCTCGGCGTCCCCATCCGCGTCATCCCGATCGACCACCTCAACAAGCTGTGGCTCCTGGTGGACAAGCAGGTCGTGTCCCTGGTCCGGCGGCTGCCCGGCCCGCTGGGCAACAACAGCTTCACCCGTTTCAACTACCGCGGCTGGCACGAGGATGATGGGCTGCGGGCCCACGACGAGATGGGCGACGCCTGGGTGCTGGTCACCCCGTGCCGGAACTGGCTGTACCTGGCCGATCCGGATGCCCTGATGAGCATGTACCGCCGGGGCAAGGATTTTCCTCGCTGGGTCGAGATTACGAGTATGTCGATCTTTTAAAAAAGAAAAAGAAAAATCCTCTCTTCTCTGAAGCTGGTTTCGAATTTTCTGACACGGCATTCAATCCCCTCTCGAATCACGCAGAGATGCTGGATGTCTTTGGAGGGCCCAATATCGCAACGGTAAGTGCTCGAGCTTGACACGTTAATTAATAAAATATAAACATGTCGGGGGGCACCTTGGCTAACCTACACCTTCTCTCCTGGATGATCTATCCCAGGCCTCGGGCGACGAGTGGCGGCGGATCCGCAGGATCGCCAACTCGGCCATGAACGAGCGGTGCAACGCCGTGGTGTGGGACGAGTCGGCGGCGCTGGGCGAGGCCATGGCGCGGTACTGGGCGTCCAAGGGCGTCTTCACGAGCGTGGGCGAGGACTCGCGCACCGTGACGCTGCACGTGCTGGCCAAGGCCTGCTTCGGCCAGTCGTTCCCCTTCGAGGGTCACGACGAGCGCGCCCCGACCAGCGCGTCCGCCCGCTTCCGCTTCTCCCTGCTCACCGTCATGGAGAACGCGCTGCTGATCCTGGCCCTGACCCCGCGCTTCTTCACCTGCCCCTGGCTGCCCCTGCCGCCCGCCTGGCGCCGCCTCGGCGCCGCTTGCGAGGAGTTCAAGAGGCACATGGCCTCCTTCTATCGCCGGGAGCTCCGCGCGCTGAGGGAGGAGGAGGAGGTCCTGGAGGAGGAGGAGCAGGGGAAGAACGGGGAGAACAAGAAGACGAAGCGGGACTACACCCTCATCGGGGCCCTCGTCCGCGAGTCACGGGGGCGCTTGGGGAAGAGCATAGATGAGTCAAATCAGGACTGGGAGAAGCAGCTACAAAGGGATGAGAACGACAAGAAGGAGGAAGGGGGGGAGGAGAGTTGGGAGGAGGCTGGCCATTACGGCATCGGCACCGGCAAGACCGGCGGCGGCGGCGGCGGCGGCATGACCGAGGACGAGATCTACGGCAACATGTTCGTCTTCAGCTTCGCGGGCCACGACACGACGGCGCACCTGCTCACCTACGCCGTCTTCTTCCTGGCCGCCAACCCGTCAGTCCAGTCCTGGGTGGCCGCCGAGATCCGCCGCGTGCTCGGCACCCGCCCCCGCTCCGAGTGGTCCTACCACGGCGACTTCCCCCGCCTCCGCCGCTGCCTCGCCGTCCTGTACGAGACCCTGCGCGTCAAGACACCCGTGTGCGAGGTCAAGTGGACGGCCGGCCGCGCCCAGCAGCTGTCCCTCGGCGGCGGCGGCGGGCCGGGGATGGGCGGTCCGAGGAGCATCACGGTACCGCCCAGAACCCTCGTCGTGCCCAGCTACCTGTACGTGCAGAAGCACGCCCGCTACTGGGGGCCCGACGCCGCCGAGTGGCGGCCCGAGCGGTGGATCGCCCGGCGCGACCAGGTGCTCACGGCGGACGGCCAGCTGACGTGCCACGCGGGGAATAATACCGGGTTCAACAACGCCGCCGCCGCCGTCGATGCTGCCGGTGCTGGTGCTGGCGACGGGGACGGGGACGAGATCCTGCTGCCGCCGCCGTCGCGGGGCAACTTCCTGGGCTGGTCCGAGGGCGCGCGCGACTGCCCCGGCAAGCGCTTCTCGCACGTCGAGTGGGTGGCCTTCCTGGCCGCCCTGTTCCGGGACTGGAAGGTCGAGCCCCAGCTGCGCGACGGCGAGACTTTTGCCGAGGCCCGCACCCGCCTCCTCGACTTTGTCGAGGCCGACACGGGCTACGGCGGCCTGCTGCTCCAGCTCTTGCACCCGGAGCGCGTGCCCCTCGTCTGGAAGCCCAGGGAACCCTGACGGGATGTTAATAGGAGAAGAGTTGTTTTTTTCTTTTCTTTTCCTTTCTTTTTTTTTCTGCTTTCCTTTCCGTTGATCTCTTTTTATTCTCCTTCTGAAGAGGTGGTGCAAGATGACGGTATGAACATACGAGAGATACCCATTATTTTACGCAACATGATGGAGGGGGGAAACTCAAATACGGAGGGGGGTTAGATTGAGTTCTCTTTCAATTGTAAATATGTAAGGTACCTGCTATTCGTGGCTGTAGCATCTAAGTGATTGCTTTTTAACTATTATTTAAGCAGTTACTCGCTAGCTTGATTTCTAAATACGTCTCTGTGCCTTAGACAACTTGGACACTTTTCAGTATTATTTACTGCAAATTGATGTATAGATTGTGGTATGAAATCACGGAGCTGTGAACTAAAGACCGACTGGATCAGAGCCAAAAACGAAACTTAGTCATGTAGAACTACGGGCCGTGGAGGTTAATGGCGAACTATCTCCCGGGTCTACGAGCCCTCTGCCTCCTTACCCCAAAGTACCCTTCTCTCTCAAACCGATCTCCTGACAAGTGGATCCGAGCTCGTCTCAATGGAAGGCACTGCAAGGATCACGAGTTCGGAGAATGGCCGGCCGAATCCCCTCAGACTTTATTATTCCTCTATTCCCTCCTCCGCTCGCAAGCAGTCCGGAAAAAGGAAGTAGCGACAGAAAAATAAGCAAATTATTAAGATTAATACCCAATAAAAGCAGCAGAGGCACCACACTAAAACATGATCTTTCAGCGGATACTAGCGCCCTGCGTGGAACACACAGAGCTGTGTCCATCCTGGCATAATTAATTACGTGCAGGTAGCAACCCTGCGGCTTGGACCTACGCTCAACCACGTACCTTAGGTATAGTACCTACCTAATTAAGGAACCGCGTTGTTGGACTGCGTATAGGGAGGGGTACTCGGAGCATTCCCTTTGCAAAAACGAAAAAATATGCATCTTGTCTGATAAGTGTCATTAGCGTGCGGCGTAGCAGTAGGGTGGGTGGTAACTGTTGCAAAGCGCCGTGCCGCCGTGCCGCACCGCGCCACAGCAGCAGGGTGAGACTTCGGACGATACGGGGCGCACCACCTGCCCCCCTGGAGCATCGGTAGGCTCGGATTTAGCACCGGCAGCACTGTAGGTGGCACAAAAGATGCTGCCCATCATCACAGCCTGAAGCGCGCTAACGGTACGATACGAATTCCATACATCCTCGTAAATACATCCCTCGTAATGTGATTACAAGTATACCTTAGTTTAGTTTAGCTCGGGCACCTTAAGGCAGGACCTGACGAAGAGTGGTGAAAGTGGAACTGCTGTGCCGCAGCACCCCCTCCGCTGGCCGCCACAATGCAAGTACCCGACGCTAAGCAGCGTTTCAGAGCACAAAAACGTGCTCATAGGTTGAGTCGTTTGAGCTGGGCGTTTGGCGATGCCCTTGGCACTGGCCAGTACTGGAAGTAAGGCTGGCTGAACCTGCAGGCCCTCGACGGCTCCGAATCAGCCCTTGCTTGATACATTAATCACCTCACAACCTAATTACCCACTTCGGTAAGTGTGTACGTCCGTACCTAGCTACCTCTAGCTACCTTACTGAAGGTATTTCACCCATCTCAACTCCGAACCCTCCATTTCAGACAGCAAAGCGGAGTGTGGTACAATTTCTTGTCTCATTCCTCCTGGTCTTCATCTCATGTTCTTGTGTTCTTTGAATCATTACCCACCAACCTTATTGACCTAATTCCTTCATTGATCTCGGTCACAATCCACGGCCAGGAAATATTCAATTAGATACCTAGTCACAGCATCCGCAAATGGCTCTCGTGTTAGTGCCCATCGCCGGCGCAGCAGTAGTTGCCCTGGTCCTCCTCCTCCTAGACCGCCTTCTCAACCTTCCCCACGACCCCCAAGAGCCGCCGCTGGTCCGGCCAAAGATTCCCTTGATCGGCCATGTAATCGGGCTGCTACGCCATGGGACCAGGTATTACTCGATGATTGCGTATGTGTTTGGCGAGCCTTCGTTTTTTTTTGTTATTTTTCTTTTCATGTTCGTCTTCATTTTCATTTGTTCTTCTTTCGTTTAATAGTTTCCCCCTTCTTCCTCACAGAGGAGATCCCCCCTTTAATTAAGGATCATCCTGACTTTCCATTCTCGCAATCAACCCAACCCACGCTAACATTCCCGAAGAGACGAGTGCAAGCAGCCCATCTTCACGCTCGGGGTGCCCCGCGGCAAGATGTACATTGTGACGTCCCCGGGCCTGATCGCGGCCTGCGACCGGCGGTCCAAGGTGGTCTCCTTCGCCCCCTACGTTGTCGAGTTCGGCAAGCGCATCCTGGCCGGCAGCGAGCACAGCGTCCGCCTGCTGTCCGAGGACCTGCTCGAGGAGAAGGAGGAAGCCAAGGGCTCAGGTGCCGACGGCAGCAGCAGCAGCAGCAGCAGCAGCAGCCTGCGCCCAGAGACCATGGCGGCCATGCACCGGTCGCAAGCCCCCGGTGAGCACCTCGACGCCCTGGTGCGCGTCGCGCTGCGGAGCGCGGCCACCCATATCGACTCCATCACCGGCGATGCCGCCGCCCAGGGGGGCGCTGGCGTTCCTCTGTTTGGGTGGGTGCGCCAGTTCATGACGAGGGCCGGCACCGACGCCGTCTATGGCGAAGAAAAGAATCCGTTCAGGGATCCCGAGGTTGCGGAGAGCTTTTGGTAGGTAATTCTTCTTCTGCTGTTCGATTCCTTTTTTCTTCCCTATCTTAATAATATCTCTTTCCCTCCTTTGCCCCCCCCCCCCCCCCCTTTCTTTTGGTCCTGCGCGAGAATGTACCTACTCGAGTAATTACATACTCTAACGCGTTGCTCCAGGGCGGTCGACAGGGACTTTGCGCTTCTCGGGCTCATGGTGCTGCCCGATCTTCTCGCACCCAGAGGGAGCCGGGGCCGGAAACGGTTCTTCCGGGCCTTCCGCGAGTACTACGCCTCGGGCGGGTTGGAAACGGCATCCTCCCTCATCAAGGCGCGCTACGAGGTCAACAAGAAGTACGGCGTCTCCGACGAGGACATCGCCCGGTTCGACCTCGGCGTCTGCACGGCCCTGCTCGTCAACACGGCGCCCGCCGTGGGCTGGACCCTGTGCCACGCCTACTCGGACCGCGCGCTCCTGGCCGAGCTGCGGCGCGGCATCGAGGCCGCCGTCTTCCCGGGGGGCGCGCCCCAGGCCGCGGCAGCAGACGTGACGGTCAACATCTGCGAGGTCGCCGAGGCCCTGCCGCTCCTCGAGTCGTTCGTCAGGGAGGTGCTCCGGGTCCAGAGCAACAGCGCGTCGGCCCGGTTCGTGCTCCGGGACACGGTCCTCGACGAGGGCGGCGGCGCGGGCGGCCGCCGCTACCTGGTCAAGGCGGGCTCGTTCCTCGGCATGCCGTCGGCGCCGGTGCACGGCGACGAGGCCGTCTGGGGCCCGACGGCGCGCTCCTTCGACCCGACCCGCTTCCTGCCGGAGAGGCAGAAAGAGCGCAAGATACCCGCCTCGGCCTGGCGCACCTTTGGCGGCGGCAACGCCCTCTGCCCCGGGCGGCACCTCGCGCTGCGCGAGATCATGAGCGTTCTGGTCGTCATGGTGCTGAGGTTCGACCTGGAGCCGTGCGAGGACGACGGCCGGTGGGAGATGCCGGCTAAGAGGCACCACATCTCGACGAGCATCCTGACGCCGGTCGACGATATCCGGGTCAGGATCCGGCCGCGGAAGGAGTTGGCGCATGTAACGAGCTGGAACTTTGTGTGGGAGCCCACCGCGCCCAAGGAGTAATTAACGAATCAAAATTGTAAGAGATGGCAAAGAAGACCACGGAAGAAGAGTCGCCATGTATGAAACCCAATGTGACCGGAGCATGTTTTGTTGGATCCCGTCGACGGCTTTACGTGATCCGTGACAAAGAAAGCTTGAGGGTATGTGCGGATGCCGTAAATACTACAGGCAGCATTTATGGAAGGGCGAAAAGAAGGGGGAACTAGGAGGATTCCAGAATCCTAAAGAGGGCCTTGTTGTGGAACCAGGGGTTATTAATTACGGCGCTGGGAGGCAGCGCTGGAAGCTGATACAAAGACAACCACCATTCATCACCACCTACAGGCGGCAGCCGTCGCGCCGTACGGTTGACTTGGTGCCAACAGTACTAGTCGGGCCGGCTGAAATGTATGTTGCATACCTGGCCAGCTCAGTTCAAGGCGTCCGTTGATACCGGGGGCCTTAGATCCGTCGCTCTGGAGGCAAGGGCCTACCCCATCGTGTTATCGCGCACGAAGCACTATTATTATTAGGTGATTAAACATGCTTCGGCAGGATCACTACTACGCCTCTATCAAAGTCCAAGCCAATGACTCTAACGATGCGATGTGGATCAATCCGAGTCTCGAGGTATGTAGGGACTGTTGTTGTTATTGTTGTTGTTATTGTTGTTGTTGTTATTATTCCATTAGCTAGGGAACCCGTCGCACAGTTCCCTAGCGAAATTTGTGAACCAGAAACCTCAAGCCAACAAGCCTTAGCTATGAATAATTATACTCTCGTACCGTTGGTGACGAACTCCACTTGCCACTCGAATTCGAAGATACCCGCGCTTGCGATCTGTTCACACACACACGTATATCTGTCACAACCTCCCCGCCGTTTGGGTTCGAATCCTGCCTGCAAAATGCCAACTTGCCACATATGCCGCCGCTCCACCAGCGAACCTAGGGAATATACGGTCACGAAGACATTTTTTTCCATACGGCAGCCTTCAAAGGTGAAACCGGTTCTCGGAAAAGGCAGAGGCGTTATCCGGCAGTTGAAAACGAAGTCTGGATGGGGGTCGATTCACGTAGGTCGTTGGCCGCAGTGTAAATCGGATCACTTAGCTACCCACGTTCCAAAGGTCACGGACCCAATGTTATCTGCCAACCGAAAAGAGACGAAGAACCGGGGGAGAGCCAGAGGGGACAAAAGGTAGATGCTTGTGTCCTAGGAATGAGAAAGGAAAGGATGAGAAGAGAACGAAGACGGAGAGAACCAGGATCTATTGTTCCAGCAGGGTGACCTAGATTAACGTTAGATCCTTTCTCAATATTTATAAGTCTAGTCAGGTTTAAGAAAAAAGAGGGGAATTACAACCGAAGCACCTTGCTATTCCAGCCATTTGCGGCATCCTAGCCTGACTTCTAGCCCTTCTAGGTACGCAGCCACGTTCAAATGGTTCCACAGCTCCTGCCTAGCCAGGAACCTCCTCAAGTTCTCCACAATCGGCGGCCTGCCACCTACTATACGAGGCGATAAAATCAAATTCCGGGCCTTATATAGCTTTTCCCCCGCGGGCAGCGGCTCCTACTCAAACATGTCCAGCGCGGCACCTCTAATTAATCTCGCCTTTCTCTAGAGCCTTAAACAGCGCGTCCTTGGCTACTGACATTCCCCTGCCTATGGTACATTAACAACTTATTATATATTGAACTGGGACAGGGACCTCTCGGTGTGATCAGAGGGGCACATGGTGCGTTTTTTTTTTCCGGATATGTACGTGTTGATCATGTGTATTAGACATATGGGGGCTGTCTGCCTAATTAGACGGACAGGTCTAACAACAACCAGAAACAGACGTAGCAGACATACAACACTGCTTCCCATCTGACCAGACAGTGGTTTCGCTTGGAATGTGTATAGCTGTGGCGCGGAGGGTCGCCACCAGCTCAATATAATTACTTCTCCTTATTCAATATATACCGGGTGCTTAGCGGCACCTGGCAGTCGCGCATTTCGTAGAAGCGTCAGGTCGCGTTTGAGCAGCAGGCCGAGGGTGTGCTCGGTCACGGTGCGGTCACGCAGGCCCGACCCAGTCGTCACTTGCACGTGGGCTGTATCGAAGCCGGTGGCGAGTACGTCGGTTGACCCCGCAGGTAGCGACTAGATCTAGGGCTAGCCGGGCCAGGTTCTGGGCGGCGAACGAGAGGTTGGTGGGGCCATTGGCCTAGGTGATGAGCATTTCGGTATTCAGGAGGTCGGGCGGGAGCATTGCCGCCTTGGTGTTCTAGACGTGTATCGTGATGGTAGGGAAGCCTGATATAGCGGCGATGTCGAGCTTGAGCATGTTGAGGTAGAGAAGCTTCATCTTCGGTGGTTGCGAACGTTTTTTTTTTTTTTTTTTTTTTTTTTTTTTTTTTTTTTTTTTTTGGCCTCGAATATGCCTGGGCTCAGCTTGTTGTGGTGAGCTGTGACGGGTTGACGGGTTGACGCGTAGACAAACAGGGATCCTCACAGTGGCCTCCCGCAAAGTCCACACGACTTTACCGCCGACTTTGGTCAGTTTTTGTTCTTTTTGTTTCGTAAGCTCGGGTTTTGGGCTAGGGTTCCTTGCCCGAAATCCGGGGCAAAGAACGGCGAGTCAGGCCTGTTTCGCCAATGAGCAGCAGCGACGCAAGACCAATTAGGCAGGTTAATCACTTTACAGATGCGCAGTAGTGTAGTGTACCTGCAGGACAGTCCCACGTGGGGCCGACAGCAGAGCTAACTTAGATCTACAGACCCCTCATCCAATTAGAAGCTATGGGCCGCCGTTAGGGTCGTCGGTCTAGCCCCGGCCGTCGGACTTCACCGGGTCCTTCAGAAACCGTTCCCTCGGCGGCGGGCCCAAGGTCACATAGCTAATCTCTCTGCTGTCTAGCAAGGTGCTTACTCATGCCATCACAGCAAGTGTGTAGGAAGGGATGGAAAAATATGGAAATCACTGCTTTGGTGGTGGTTCAACAAAGGCTTGATAATTACCTATTCCCAGACTGTCAAATGTGATCTAATATATCTATATAGCACTGACCTCAGATATGAGATGAGGTAGGCGCCCGGTAGGCAGACATTTGCGAGTACAGCCGCCTAGGGACATTGCGCTGCAACTGTCCATCCTGCCAAATATGAATAGACAGGAGCGAAACGCCGATATAAGACCGGGACCACCTTAGCGAGTCAAACTCTTCCTTCGGGAGCGCGTTACACTCGGGAGATGTTCGCGGGAAAACCCCCCCCCCCCACGCCACCATAACTTTCCTCAGCCAGCCCACGACGCAAAACATTCACAAGACCCCTGCCCCTGTTATAACGTACCACTTCTTCCCTTTTACAGTACACGTGGATCTTAACCGTACCGAAGGATTGGGGATCGGCATGTCGACTAGCACCAAAACCACCACCACCACCACCGTCATCATATTCACCTTCCCCGTTTCCATTCCGCGGAGGAAGACTGACAGAAGGAAGCCGGTGGTGCAGCCCAATGCCGAGGAGCATGAGGATGCCGTGTCGGCTACAGGGGAAGTAATGACTCGTGAGTGTGAGGCGAGGACATTGGGTTTGCGTATGAGGCACAGAAGCATGGAGGAGGTAATTACTGGATGTTTTGAGGTGTGTCTGTGAGTGTATTAGTGTATGCGTAAAAAGTTCCGCAGCCACGGTGCGGGTGATAGACAGACTGCAAAAAAACATCCTCTGAAGCTTGTTCGTTTGGCCAACCTCTACGGAGTTAGTTACTACCTCCCTCCTCCCTCTTCGGCGGCTGATAGAAGTAACGTTAACCTTGGGAACTTTGCATGCCAGCCCCTGAACCGCGCACGAGTCCCTGAGACTCCCCCGGATGCTCGAGCTCCACTTTCCAACGCGGCCAGTTGTGGTATCTCAGTAAATGCCCTCACACCTACCTTGATGGGCAGGCTACTGCTACTGCCGAGTGCCATGCCGAGTGAAAATATGATTACGGATGAGTTCTTTGTCCCAAAGGCCAACGGCAACGCCGAAGGATTTCTCGACGACCACCAGGTGATCCACTCTGGGCAACAACAGGCTTCACGCCGGGGATGGCTGCTTCACGAGAGCAGGGCCGGTGGATTGAGCATACCTCCACAGTGGCATAGCTTGGGGTAGGTGTGCTTCACCTAAATCTTATAATAAGGCAGGTTCTCCTGGCGATATTTCAACCTCCGCACCATCATCCAGCACTCTCGCCTTCCAGTGCAGATATCAGGGTCCCAAAGCCTCTTCGAACTAATACTCCCTACCTACCTACCTACCTTCCTACCTTCACGGGTATCACAGCTCCCCAGCATCGACAACATGCCCGCGCTCTCCCCTCTTCTTCTGGCCGGGCTGGCCGGGCTGGCCACGCTGGTCTCTGGCGAAACTCGCGGCATCACGCCGCACGACATGTACAGCTCTTCTGTCGGCGTCCTCGGTTGCAAGATCGACACCAACCGGGTGGCCTACTGGCCCATGGCCGTAGACTGCGACAACATCTGCGTCCGCGTCACGTACAACGGCCGCTCGGTCGACCTCCTGCGCATCGACCAATCCGGCGGAGCCTACGACATCTCGTACGACGCCTGGGCCTATCTCCAGACCGGCCAGAGCGCCGCGCAGAACCCGATCACCGGCGGCGCCGTCAACATGCAGATCGAGACCGTCTCGGCCGACAACTGCCTCGAGCACCTCAAGACCGGAGGCCTTCCGCTCTCGGCCTCCAACAGCATCAACTACGTCGCCAGCTGCCTCGGCCAGCCCAACAGCTGGGTCGCCCAGCACTACCAGCTGTTCAACATCCAGGACCCGGTCTGCCACTGGGGCTGGGATGAGCAGTGCAGTCTCAACCTCGCTGTCAGCAACCAGCCTACGTGCCCGCATCAGCTCGGCACCACCAACGGGCGCCTGCCCGATTCGGTCTTCAACATTCAGTACGGCACTGGGAAGAGCGTCGCTGCTCCTTGAAAGGGGGGGGCTTGGATAGATCGGAGGAATGATCTGTGAAAAGTATATCACGAAACGAGCAGAACAGGGTACAAAGGGACCTCGGTAGATGGCAAGCAATTATATAGTTACCGCCCGGGAGAGCTCTGGAAACTCTCTCATGAGCAATGGAACCACGGGATCTCTAATAGCAATATTACAATCATTGTGGGGAATGATCTAATCGTTGTGACCATTTTGGCTCCACCGAATCCTCAGACTCTTGTTAAATCCCTTACCTCCGCTAGACCCTTTCAGAGGACTTGTCTGACCGGGTTTGTTACAACACCCGAGACCCTAATATCGACAGAACCTCCCCGTGTAGTTGAGTTCACGGTGGGAAGTGGGAACTGATTGGCCTCCTCCGCGTATAGGAGAGGTTGAGATGCACACAATGACTCTGAAGAATACCCGTGGTTCGATGTGGACTCGTCTTTGTAGGGCGCCCAACCGGCAGGCGAAGGCCGGGGCGCGTGCCCGCTGCCACTAATATACTAGGAACAGCGTCTGCATTGTTTCCTGCTTCCAATTGTGTCAGCATTATGGTCCACTTACAGATAAGAAATCTAAGCCTATAACTATCCTAGCAACACTGCTAGATTCAAGTGTTATGTTAGGCTAGGCGTCGTCAAGATCGTCGCTGTCAGACTTTTCATCGCTAAAGATTTCGACAGGGTCGTTCTACGGCGATTCGGTACCACTAATTAATTAGACCGAGGATCGCCTGTATCCTCTGGTGCCGGCGGAGGTGGTGGGTGTGTAGGAGTTGAAGAGACCGTTGAAGTAGGGGGAATCTAAGCGAGAATACCGCCGTTCAAGGAGTATACTGCTGCTAATTAACCGTTGGTGCCGAGTAAGATAAGGACACTAGAAGAGGGTCAACAAGGGGTCTATCCATATGCAGATGGGCAAAATGAGTATTAATTAGGGCGTATGCTGGGGGGGATGTTAACTAATAATTAATTAGGTGAGATTGAGTGGGCAGGCGCCGAGGGCACGAGCGAAGGAAAGGGAGGAGAATGTCGAGAAAACAAAAGAGGGACGTCGGAGGCCAGCGACTCTATTCATGCTGCAGGTGCTACTGGGTTTCTGAGAGCATAATTGCTGGTCGTACGCAACGCTTGCCCGATGGGGAGGGGCGCCATTCCCAACGGGTGCGACAGCGAGTTCTCGATTAATTACGATTTATAATACGGAGTAATTATGCGGCTCCTGACCCTCCCTGGTCCGAATTCACCTCCGCCGCATCGTTCCCAGAGCCAATGATGAATATTAACTCCGCAAGCAACGACGACACCAGTGCTCCTGAGAAGCCATATCAGGGCCGGTCCGGGCAGCCTCCTCCGTCTTCAACCCTAAATCTCTACCGGTGCCTCCCCTTCGGGCGCAAGCATTTCTTTGGGCACGAGAACCCCGACCGGGCCGCCGAGTTCTTTGTCGTCAACCCCGTACCACAAAAACACCACAACTCATGGCGCCCCGTCTTCTACCGCGGAGATAACCCCAAGTACTCGGGCCTCAGCACTCCCGTCGGCCGTGCCCTGCGCACCAAGATGTGGAACAGGTTTCACATCCAGATCGGCGACGGCGTGGCCGAGGTGCTCCAGAACAAGGAACGCGCCAAGAAGCGCAAAAAGTACGAGCGCAAGCAGAAACTACGCAAATTCTTCTGCCAGGGCGAGAAGCCGACGCCGGAGCCACTCGAGGACCCGCAGGAGGTCCGAGGGCTCGTCGCCATCTTTGAGATGAAGCGGTCCGGCTTCCTCGGGCGCGCCCTCGAGTGGGATCTCGGCGGGCAGCGATACCAGTGGAAGGGCACTCGGCGCTTCCAGATGGGGCCCTTTCGGGGGCTCAAGGGTGTGTCGCACGACTTTAAGGTGAAGCACTTCCCCCTGAACGAAAGAATTCCATCAAGTAATGATGGCAATAATTATTAGGTGAAGAGAAGAAGGAGCAAATATATATATATATATATATATATATATATATAAATGAATAAAAAAAACACCAAAGCCATGATAATAATTCCAAACTGACATTCATCGGGTCCCCAGCTAGTCGACGCAGACAACAACATCGTCGCCACCTTTGAGAAAGACCGGTGGGCATCCTGCAAACGGTCCGAGAAGCTCGGCCGCCCGCCTAACAAGAAGCGGCTATTCCTCGGCACGCTGCAGCGCTATTATCCGGCCGCCGACGCGCCCCCGCCCGCCGCCGTCCTTGAGGCCGTCCGGTCGGCCGGCCCGGACGCCGCCTACGGGCTGCCCGAGAAGCTGACCAAGCACCTCAACCTGCAGGGATCGCACTCGGGCGGCCTCACCGAAGAGGCCATCGCCTTCACCTGCTGGATCGCCGTCGAGGCCGAGCACAGGCTTCGCTACAAGATCTTCGACCTGATTGAGGAGGTCCTTGAAAACATAGGCTCGGCGTAATTTGGCTCTTTCTTTCTTTCTTTCTTTCTTTCTTTCTTTCTTTCTTTCTTTCTTTCTTTCTTTCTTTCTTTCTTTCTTTCTTTCTTTCTTTCTTTCTTTCT
>NW_027192575.1:62860-121941 GCF_042370625.1 Thermothelomyces heterothallicus | reverse complement strand
TCTTTCTTTCTTTCTTTCTTTCTTTCTTTCTTTCTTTTTTTTTTTTTAATCTTGACACGTTGGTCGCGTAGTGAATCTACTCTCGGTGGCTTTGCGCCATACCCCGGTGCTTTTCTTTCCTTCCTTCCCTTGATAGACACCCTTACTCCTTCCTTCAACTCGACACACAACACTCCCTTCGTTAGAGGTTGATATAGATCATGTTCAGGGCAGGTCAGGTACCTGCTAGTAAATTAGATGCTGTTTTGATTTCTCGGTTAACGTTAATTAGTAAGTGGCACCACCAGCACCACTTGTAATTAAGCATTTCGCAGCACCGATCGTCCGAGCTCGATTCTTAATATGTCCCGGAGGGGCCGCGCTCCCCCACAACAACAAGGGCACTCTAAAGAAGCAACAACCCAGCAACCACCCCCATGACTCCCATAACCAACCCCTGACCGCCCGTCCCGCTTACAACTCTCCCGGCGGCATTGTCATCCGGGTTTGCTGTCGAAGTAGGGTCGGACGTGGAGGTGGCGGAGGTGGACGTCCTTGAAGCAATGTGGGACGAAGAGGCGGTACTAGTGGCGGTCCTAGTGGTAGACCCGGCACCATCCGAAGGGGAACTCTCTTCCTCCTCCTCGCATTTAACAAAACCGTTGCGGGTGGGCGCACCCGTGTGGGTCATGGTGCCGGCGTAGACGCAGCTTCCCCGGTAGTTAGGGTTGATGACGACGCGGTCCGGGCCGGGGGCTCCTGTGACGAGGTTAGCCTCTACTTCGTCCTCTTGTTCTCCTTGTCGCCTCCGTTCATCTTTTCTCCACCCCTAATAGTTAATCGTAACAAGGTAGACGCACCGCCCGAGTAGACGGCTCCGCTAGCCAGGAGGGGAAACTCCTGGAAGGGTCCCGAGATGGAAAAGGTGAGGCCCTCGCGGTTGTTAAACCTGTGCGGATAGTTGCTGGTGCCTAGTTGCTCGCCGGCGGCATAGAGACGGCAGCCCTCGGCTACGGCGTCATCAATCTCCTGCTTGGTGTAGCTGGTACTGCCGCACGTTACACTCGACAGCGAATCAGTGCCCTGCAGCGGCTCGAGCGACCCAGTGGCTGCCGTGGCCACGGCATAGAGAGCCAGGGTCAGCGTCGGAATGGCGTTGCGCATGGTTGCGGCCGGGTACGAGGGTTGGAGACGGTGTCTGCAATGTTACCGTTCCGGGGTGCCACGACGTCCGGGGGGTGGTGTCGTGGTGGACAGTTGCGTTTGTGCGCAGGTCGGGTGATGGCATGACCGGAACTAAAACTCGGGAATCGACAATTAAAATTGATGGAGCCGAACGGGAAAAGCGCGTCACAATCTAAGTCAGGGGTCGGTTGCCTGCCAAGTCTCGGGGATCCACTACGATCGACAGGCTCCACGATTCGATTCATGCCTCTTCCAGCTGTTCCCTTCCTTGTCTTGTTGTGTTGTGTAAGCTCTACAGTAAACTTTGCTGCTTACCTTCTGTCTTTTTGGCATGTGTTAGGCAAGGGATGATGGATCGCATGCTTCGCGGCTCCCCAAATTTTCAAGTCATGTTGGAGCAGTGGAATGCAATTCTGGGCTTCGGAGAGATGCACAGTCCCGAGTGGTTTGCGGATATGGGGGAGCTAGTGTACGAACCCCCTGCCAGATTTGGTTTCAATCAACAACGGAAGGTGACAGCTACTTGGGTAGCAACCCCACTGACGTCAACTGTCCCCGAGACTGGCCGAGATCGAATGCGACCTACCCCATAGGCCAGCCCCTGCTGCCTAGCACGAATGGACGCCCACTGAACACATTACCACATGATTGCCTCGAAACGGTTCTCCAGCGCAACACAACTCAAATTACGCTCGCCGCTAGCCTGTTTACCATCCAGACTCATCCTCCGCGGCTCCGCGAATCGGCCCGCGAACGACGTTCAATTTCTCAGATCACTCGGCTCCAAGAAGATGAGCACCCCGGCTCAACTGCTCGAGCCCCTCACTAACCCCTCTGCGACCGCGGATACGGTCAGTGCGGCCGTGCAGGGGCTCAACAACCAGGCTCGCGCGTCCGCTTCGACGATTGGAGACTACCTCTGGGACGCCTTCAATGCCGTCTTCAAGGCTGCCGGCCGCACCCCGCCAGAGCACCAGGGGCATCTGATAGATCTCCTGGCTCAGTTGCGGGGAACGACTGTCACGGACGCGGAGGGCAAGGTGCTGAAGCACGAGGACGGCGAGGTATGGAGGGACTTGCCGACGTTTGGCTGGGTTGCGAGGGATTTGTGGAATTTTGGTACGGGAAACCTCCCCTCAGGTTCACTTTAGTTCATACCACTGATCCAAAACATTCAAAATAGAGCCAACGGAGCCCTCGGCGACAGCTCAGGACATCTCCAGGTGGGAGAACTGGACCACATTCCTCGCACAGCTGACTGCTCGGTCCGCGGGCGGAGGCTCCGATCCCTTTGACTTCTCCGTGTTCGCGCTCTGGGCCCTACGAGATGCGCTCGAGGAGGAGGGGGGGTCGGCCTCGAAGCCGGCAGTGCGCCTGGCCTCGTTATGGGTGCGATTTGCCGGTGAGCGGCTCCGGAAGCTGTCTGCCGACACACGCGACCTGGACGGGAACATGGGCTCCTCAGCGGGCAAATATGGACAGCGCGGGTGGAAGGGATTCAACGAGGACAGATGGAAGGCATGGGCAGATGAGCTCAAGGCAGCGCAAGCGACATTTGGGCCGGATGAGACGATTGAGGGCGCGGTGAAACTGATGGAAGAGTTGTAGGAGCAAGGGTTCACGTGTCTCGTGGTTCACGTGTCTCGTATCACCTCGAGAAGTCAGTTGTGGAGGAAGTTAGTTCAATGAAGACGATGGGATGCTGCTACTCAGGCTGCTGTTTTCTGGGCAGACGCTAACCCCGCCTGTCAGCCTAGCCTACCAAAGTGAGTACCCGGTCGTCGGTATGCAGGGTAAAAACACCTTTGCATACGTGCGTTCTTCGTACACTATGCGTCTGCGCCGTCGGGGACGCCGCAGGCCAAGCTCGCATCAATATTTCTCCGCACCGCGTGGTAAAGTCAAATATTTTCGTCCGCCCGATCGACCTGTTTCAAAGCGCGAGGCTTGCAGGTGACAATTGTGGCTGCCTTGTCAGTTAGTGTGGTCTCGACTTCGTAACGGTTCAGGGTCTGGAGATTAAGCACAGACGAAACGAGGGAGATAATTAAGGGAGCCAGGACGAAACGCTCACCCTCTCTCTTGGGTCAGGCAAAAAATGCAGACTGACAGCCCCGCGTATCCTTGGCCTCGCTTGACATCGGGCAGGGGGGAGGGGTGCTTCCACTGGTAACGTTAACTAGTGTAGTGTAGTGTGTGCTCCTGAAAGCGGGACCCGACCCGGCGCCGTGCCCTGCAAATAAACTGCAAAAGCGAACGCGGAAGCCGCCGCATCCTAGTGCTTTTTGCCTTGGCTTTCTGATTGGATGCTTGGCACCCTACCCACGGCTGGGATGGAAGGGGCAACTCGGTTCTGTGGCGGCGCGGGGCGGGAGAGGGTGGAGGGCCGTGCTGATCTCGTAAATTGCAGCACTTGTCCACGGTTTCCGTTGCTTCCTAGACTCTCTTAACCAAGCTGCATTTTTCTTTCAACCCTGCCCTCATCGCCTGCTGCCGCCCTTGCTTTGCCCGACAACCGCCAGATAATTGCTAGGGCTCTCCTCGAAGTGCATCGGATCGCTGCGCTCCCCTACCCGCCTCCGTGTTGACCTGACGAGCCAGGACCTTGCACGCGCAGCTGCTACGCAGCCCCAAAAGAGCTGTCACCTTGGGAGGGGGCGCCCCGACAATGGTGCTGTCCCCGCTACCGATCGGCGATTGCGTTCCAACTCCCGCTCTTGCTCCACGCACGCGCACACGCGCCCGTAGCCCCCGCGCCGTGAGCGGATCCGCAAACTGCGCCATCGAACGGTAGCCGTGCGCCTGCGGCTCGCCAGTGCTCCGCTGTCCGTCGACGCCAAGCTCGCGACCCCGTCTCCATCATGAACCAGACTTCGCCCACCGAGGGCGAAGCCAGGGCCCTGCTCGCTACTGCCGAGAGCGTCACCGGATTGGTGCTCGACGACCACGACCCCCGAATTTTCATTAAGGAAGAGTCGACAAGCCCGTTTCCGGACGATGGCAGGTCGCCGAGCGCTGGCGCACTCAAAACAGAATCCGCTAGCCCCCCACAAAAACTGCCCACCGCGCCGGCTCGGAAGGCCAGCGTAGCGTACCAGAGACCTGGCCGACATGCAGTGAAGGGGGGGTCTTCCCGGGCCAGTCTGGCCAAGGAACCGCCTACACCCGGGCAGCCCATCGTGCCGCGCAAAAACCAGGACTGGGAGCCCTGGAAGGGCATTTTATACGAACTCTACATCACACAAAACCGTATCCTTCGCGACATCATTACCATTATGGAGACAAAGCATAATCTCAGGGCTACCTCCAAGATGTACAAAAACCAGCTGGTAACCTCTAATTCCCATCCCGATGCCCGTCTTGGCCCCCCCCCCTTTCTCTTATCGGAACAGATTTGACTGACGCTGGCCGACCAGGCTCGATGGGGTTTTTTCAAATATGCCATCAAGGGCCGTTCGCGGGCCAAGGCAGAAGCACCAAACGACCGGGGCTCAGACGACTCCTTCGACAATGCTCTCATGTCACCAAGAGATCAGTTGTTGCTACACGCAGACAGCGGGTCCCGAAGCATACAGGCTGGGCTCACCGCCGTCCGCCGTTTCATTCACGGACATATCGACCTGGACCCTTCCAACCTCCAGGTGGAAGAAGTCGCGGGGTTCGTTGACCCCTGCTACCGGTATTTCAAAGTTGCCATGGACCTCTTCGATCTCCAAGAGAACGTCGAGGGCGGACGCGTCCTACGGCTCGCCTTTCTCCAAATCGAACGCAAGATATCCAAGCCCACCCTGAAATCCTTCTCCGACCTCTGCTTCCTCGTTCCGCACCTCCTCCTCGAATCGAACCGGCGAGACATTCTCTCGGCCTATCTACATTACGTCTCTCGCCTAGCTGTCGTGAAATTCGGCAAGCATCCGGTTTCAGAGCTCGCGGCCTCCTTTACATCGCTTCTCAACGAGCGCCCCGAGGACATGATGCGCTTCATTGTGCTTCTCTCCCAATTAAATGCCGACACGATCGCGTCCCTGCCAGGAATACTCGATCGCAACGCAGAGTGGGCGCGCAACCAGTATGTCGCATGCAAACGAACCGCGTCTGAAGTTCGGTGGCTATCGTCGCCCCTGTCGGTCGACGACGGCAGTACTAGCGTGATCGGCAGCGGTAGCAGCAGCAGCAGCAGTAGCAGCGGGCGCATTGACGAGGATGGCGAGGGGTACAGCCACCGGATGATCCGCCTCGAGGCGCAGAGCGTATACTGGGCACAAAAATTGATCATGCACGATCCCGTTAGCGACGAGATTGCGAGTCAATGGCTACAGCGGCGGTTTTCCGAGGACTACGCCTCCAAATGTGAGGCGTATCTAGCGCAGCTCAAGGAGATGGTGGCGACGGGCGGGTTTCCTGTCGTATTTGCCCGCATGATGGAGTCGCTGTGTGTCGGGTGGCTATATGACTATTACGACGCGGTGGGCGACTGGGAGAAGGCGTTTGAATGGGGCCGGCACGGGCTCCAACTAGCCTCGGACGAGCAGTATGCGATCTGGTCGATACACCTGGAGGATTTGATGAGGCGGCATGGCCGGCCGGAAGAGGCGGAGGAGCTGAGGAAGAAGAGGAGGGAACATTCCTGGTTGGAGAGAGTCAGGTTGGAGGTGGACCGGCTGATTTTATCCTAGGCTCTCTCCTAGGCTCCGGGAGGTGTATTCTCTGATTTTCTCTGTACTTGCTCTAGCGCTCGGGACATACCATTGGAGGGTCTCATGGGTCGGCGGCATCAACGGTTTGTTATTTTCTTGGGGGCATTGTAATCATACCTAGGGCACCATTTCAACTCGGAACCAGGATCGGGCTATTGGCCAAGCGAAAGGAATTGTGTATATTAGGAGCTTCATACCGTGTCCCTGCCGGATCACGGCTGAAAACCAAGTACATTTACTGCCAGCGAATCGAGGCTAGTATTATTAGAGTGCGGCGGCGCACAGTTAATAGCACGCCTGTAATACCGCCTCCCGAGTTACCCCTTAAGATTCTACCAGCTAATTAAGGTAGGTGCAGTAATTACTTCCTCGGCCGCGAAGTTAAACTAATTACTCCTGGGGTCCGAGTCTCCGCCGAGTAGCAGGTCTCGCAAGGGAGTGGCTGTTCCGTTGGCTTCTCTTTGATTATTATTGTCGCTCTCATCTCACTGTTGTTCTCAATAATGGCATTGAAGGTAAAAATTGATTTGCCAAAGTAATTACTTGGTAAGCTGCCCCTGTAATTATTGGTTTGTTGCTAGCTTTGATTAGTACAATACTCTTTCGGTCATCCCTTGATGAATTCGAGAGTCCTGTTCATCCATTGCTCGAGTAATTACCTCACTCAATAGCTGTGCCGCTATTAATCCTGCTTTGACCGAGAAAATATGAAGAAATTGTTATTGAGATCCGGCTAACAATTCCTTTGTCTGGTCAAATGCTCTTCAGTAATTATTGACAGAAGAATCCTATAGTTTCTCGCATTGTCTACGCTGTGCCTCGTCGACGCCTTTTGTCTTGGTTATGATACTCAAACCTCCACCCACCGACCGTGGCCATTCGGTAATTGATCACACTTATTTAAACATCTGGACTCTACAGACCGAAGCCAAGGTCTTGCCAAATCTCGCCGCTAACTTTCTTCATCAACTACCTACCTAATCACATGGTCCCGACTATTACCCGGAAGCACTTTGGTTGAACCACCATGAGATTCGAAGCGAGCGACTACCACAAGTTGACCACGCTGGGCGTTAATGTTGTCCAGTGGGAGACCAACAAGCAGTGGCGCAAACAGCTGATCGACTTTGTTCCCAAAGATATTGTCTACAAATACGGGGTAGTCGAACCCGAGGATTACAGCTGGCCCCTGTTTCAAGGCTTTCTCGCCAAACGCTTCCCGGGATACAGCCCCGAGACACACGTCGTCGTGTTCGCCCAGCACGGCTTGGAGGAGCCGGATAAGAAGGCTCGGGCGGTGCTGGACCAGGAGACCCTGGCTGACATTCTCTGTGAGGTTGTCGAGGGCGCCATCGCGGAGCAAGTGCCTCCCGGTTCCGATCTCTACTTTCTGATAGCAGCCCGAGAGAACCCTAAAGTGCCTGTCCCGTCGACGAGGCGCAACCCGATAACCTCGGTGCCTGCTGATGAAGAATCCGGCCAAGGCATTGCTAACGACGCAGATTTCGACTTCCCTGAACTAGCCGACTTTTCGTCGCCTCCGGAAAGCCGTCTTTGGCGGGCCGAGATTGAGATCGAGGAGTGCGATGACGACGACGAATACTCTGGCGACGAGACCACGATATTCGAGGCCTCGGTCGCCAGGCGGGTGCGGTTCGCCGACGATGAGGCTGGCCATCATGACCGCGAGTGGTCGGTCTACACTCCTCCTTCCGACCTGAACGATGACAACGTCCCAGATAACCGTGCCGTCGAAACACCAGCCCGCGCGCCCGCCTCCTCCAAAGCTAGCGGGCTCTCCCCGAGCAACGGAACGTCTCCGGGCTCCCGCAAGACCCCTGCCCTCATTTCTTCTGCCAGGGGAGGGAGAGCGCCATCCACTCGCGGAAGAGCCGCTGCGGGCGCCACCGAACGCCCAGCCGCGCGGGACGTCCGGTCCACCAGTAGCCGACCGTCAACCCGTACCCAGGCCGCCCGCGCCAGCGTTGCCGGTCGTTGCGAAGTCTCCAGAGCCCCCCTTGCCAGCAACAGCAGCAGCAGCACCACCACCACCACTACCAAGCCGAGACCGGCGTCGAGCAAGCTAATACCCCCGGCCGTCAACAGCAGCGCTCAGGGGGGAAGAAGCGCCCGGCGGGGGGGGAACGGGACGGCCGTAGTCCCTTCGCCACGCGCGGCGGCCCTGACCGCCAGCAACTCCGCCGCGCCTCCCCAGGACGACCCCGTCGAGGAGGTCGAGGCGAGCCTGGCGGAGGCCGACTACCGTACGGCCAGCACGGCGGACGACGACTACGGGGCCGTCGACGCGTGCGCGACGGTGGACGCGTACGTGGGCAGCTACAACTCGGGCGACAGCGAGCAGGCATGGGCGCGGTGCCTCGACTTCTTCAACATGGACGCGGGCGAGTGGAGGAGGCGAGAGGCGCTGGCCGCAGCGGCCGGGGGAAGAGGGGGCGAGCGCAAACGGGTGCCGATGAAGAAGCTGCCCGGCATGACGGTCGGGCTGTTCGACTACCAGCTGATGGGGGTGTACAACCTGGTGCGGTTCCTGCTGAGCGACGTGCCCGGCGGTCTGTTGTGCGACGAGCAGGGGCTGGGCAAGACGCAGGAGATGTACGGAGTCGTGGCGCTCGCGCACACCCTGAGGCGGTCCAGGGCGGAGGTGCGGGCGGCGTGGCAGAAGAGGGCGGCGGACGACAAGAACAACAGCACGAAGAAGAATGCTGCGAATGGTGCCTGGAGTCATGCGAGCAAGGGCGCTGGCGGCACCGGCGCCGTCCAGCAGCACCACCACCCCGGGGTTGTCGGCGCGCGGTCCTGCCCGTTTGACGAGCGGTACGGAATCCGGTGTTACTGCTACTTTGAGCTGACGCGCGCTCTAGCGGACAGGCTGCCCGAGGGACCTAACATCATCGTGGCGCCGTCGAGGGGCTGTGCCTCGATGGTCAGGGACGCCAAGACCAAGCTGGACACCAAGGTGTTCAAGATCCGGGGCTGCCACGAGGGCGGCGACAAGGAGGACGGGCTGTCGTCGGCAGACGTCGGCTCTCTCCGTGCCTCCATCACCGCAAGCGCGGGGCGCGACGGGTCGGCCGGCTGCTACAAGTACAAGGCCGAGCCGGGGCAGAGCAGCTACATCATCTTCGTCTCGCCCGAGTTCATCCCGCGCCTCAACAGCCAGTTTGCCGTCGAAGTCAAGGTGGCCAACTCGGTCCACAAGACCAAAAAGAACGCCCTGCTCCCCGGCGTGGTGCTCTTGGACGAGTTCCACGAGTACGCCATCGGCACGGAGGACGGCGAAGAGGGCCGCACTGTCGCGTGGCTCCGGCATCTCACCAGGCGCTGCCTCGACTCGGACCAGCCGACCCCGCTGGCCTACTTTGTCTCGGGCACGCCCCTGGGCCACACGCCAGCCGATCTCCGCCCTGCATTGTCGCTCCTGGAGAGGAAGGCTTGGCGGGACGGGGCCCATCCGCTGAACGGCGCCACCGCGGCTGCTTTTGATGATCTCGTCAGCACCTTCGACAGTCTCATGGCCCTCCAAGCCGGCGGCGAGGTCGTTGCCAGACCCGACATCGCCGACCACCGCCGCCGGCTGGACCGCATCCTCAAGTACACCATGGTCCGCCGGCTGGGCACCGACCGGTTTCAGGGCCGCAACCTCACGGACCTCGGGCCGCTCAGGGTCAACATCACGGACCACCAGCTCCCCGCTGCCCTGGCCGACGGCATGCGGGCTCTGGCTGGGCAGACTCGCGACCTCGCCGTCGCGGCCGCCGTCGAGCAGGGCATCTCCGTCTCCCGGCTGCTGCGAACCAAAAAAGGCGAGGCCCTCCTTCTCAAGCTCCGCCTGGCCTCGACCTTCCCTGCCATCGCAGCAGCAGCAGCAGCAGCAGCCACACCCGCCGCCGACTTCGCCTTCACCTCGTCCGAAACCCACCGCCAGCTGGCTGCCGCCAAGGGCGACGTCACCCGGACCCTCTACTACACCCATGTGGCCGCCTGGTCACAGGGCAGCCCTAAGCTCGAGACCATCCGGCAGACCATCACAACCATGCTGGCCGACAAGACCCCGATCCCGGGTAGCCAGTCGACGGCCAAAAAGTGCTGCATCTTCACCCCGATCGAGGTCGAGGCGGTGTTGATCCAGTGCTACCTGCTCCGGCTAGTCAAATGGGCGCGCGAAGAAAAGCCCAGCACCACCACCACCACCGCCACCAAGAAATCATCCTCCTCCTCCCCCTCCTCGCTGTTGCGTGGCCTGAAGCCCGTCCTGCTGCACGGCGGCCTGGCGCAGGCGGAGCAGCAGCGGGTGCTGGACGCGTTCCTGGCCGAGGGCGGCACGGCGGCCCCCAACGTGCTGGTGGCGCCGCTGGCGCTGGCCGGGACGGGGCTCAACCTGCAGCGGGCGCGCTACAGCACCGTCACCGGCCCCGCGTGGACCAAGCGCGAGACCCAGCAGGCCTACTACCGCGTCCACCGGGTCGGCCAGCGCATGGAAACCCGCCTGGCCCTGCTCACGGCCCGCTGGAACCCGGCCGAGCGCATCGTCCTGGCCGGGTACGAGGGAAGACCGGTAGGGGGTGAGACAGCGGAGGTGGTGGTAGAGGAGGAGGAGGAGGAGGCGATCTGGGAGGTCGGAAATCGGTTCTGTTGCCGGGGTGAGGGCGACGACGATGACCATGGTGATCGCGGGCTAGTGGAACGGCACCAGATGGCGCGAGCAGCATAGATGGGGTTGCAAGTAATTATCAAATCCGCTGACTGCCCACAAGACATCATCAACAAAACACCCTTTTAATGATTGATTGCTGTTGCTGGACAAAGGGCAACTAAGATAATACTTAATAAGGTTGAATTGAAACCTCCCAAGAGTCCAAGCAAGATGCGTGTTCCAATCCAAACAAATAATCAAGTATATTATAAACTTGTATCAAATCAGGAGTAAAAAATCATACAAATAGAGCGAAGTTACTCACCATCCAGGTTTTTATTCCGCGTTTTCTCTTTTTGGTTCTGTTGTTGATTGTTGTTATTGTCGTTGTCGTCGTGGTTTTTTTTTTTTTTTTTTTTTTTTTTTTTTTTTTTTTTTTTTTTTGATGACGCTACAATCCTCCCCCATTCTAGCAGCAACGGATGATTGATGTACCGAACCTTTGCTCATTGCAAGCCTCGAGTCATAATTACGCTGAGGTTCGGAACCTAATTAGGGTGCTGATGATGGTGTTGGAGGACAAGGTAGTGAAGCTAAGGAGCCTTCCTCCCTGCGACGTGGGTAAAATGCACCGTGGTACGGAGGTCCTTCGTGACACATTTTCGTAACCCAGACAAAGAAAGAACCATGCAGGCAGGCATCAATCATCTCGGGTGGGTCAGGTAAGTGCTCTAGGTAGGTGCAGCAGGTAAGCAGACCAGGGAGGCGTGTTCATCAAGGTTGTTGGCGTCGAACTCGCTGTATCTCTTTCCCGTTGCCAAAAAGCCAGCCTCTTCCGGACCACAAAACAGTCGAGGAATTTATTACATTGGGATTCGATGCCAAATAATCATCATCAATATATGCAGTTCTTGGCACTATTGCCTCAGCTCCTTCCTGCCTGGGCTCAGTTGCTCGTTCCTCACCTCAGGAAGCGTTCACCGCAACACAGTTCCAGAGCAGCAAGTCAAATGTGGGAAAACGATTTCACAACTCCTGCGTGAATGAAACAACCGACGGATAATGGCCCGGGCCATCATGGTTCCTGCCCGTCCATGATACTACTGGACGGAACATTTGTACCAAGTGATCCCTTACTCATGAGTGACAGAGTAAGCCTTAGGATACGATCAGGAAGACCTTGCAGACCGGAAACAAGGCAGCGTGCCTATCAGGCAAAGGCCCGTCATCATCCCAGGTTTTGACACGCAAGCCCGACGTTTTCCAGGTGTGCACTGCGACACCGTCGGACTTTGGCGGCGTGGTGCATTGCAGTCTCAGGTCCAACCAAGGTTGCCCTGTCCAATCAGCTCGCCCATTCCACGCGCCAACGCCAGGGTGCTGGTGATGTTGGGTGGGCGGGTACTTCCGAGAACCAGGCAATTCATGTCGGGCATATGAACCAATGCTCTCTGTAAAACTGGGTTAGCAGCCGGCTGTTGCTTGCAGCAAAAGCAGGAACATATATGTCAACCTTGCCGTGTGCATGGTGGTTGCTGCAAGTCTCGCTCACCTGGTCGTGGTACCTCCATAACTGCTCGGTTGAAGCTTTGGTGGAAGGGTCTCGATGCCCGCTTCTGACACGCAATCCCCACTTCGCTCCCGTGCATGCCCTAGCCAAGTCAGCTTGGCGACCCAGCCAACATCCAACGGCGTCCAATTAACTGATTCCGTTCTTTTATCCTTTTCGCAGCCCGCTCCAGTTCCACCACATGGCCTTTCGCCCGCTCCTCAACCTCCACCACCACCACTACCCACCAACCACCACAGCTCGCCGCGGCTGCCTCCATCAACAGCTGTTGGCGGTGCCCATCCTCCTGCGGCTTCGATTTGCATCATCAGCGATACCGACCATCATCTTACGCTTTCTGCGTCTTCGCTGCATCTTCCAGCTCGTTGATCCCTGAGCAACACTCGTGTTCCAACCTTTTCTTGTTCCCCTTTTCTCTCCTTTTTTCTCCTTTTCGCTTTCGCCCATGCCGCGGCCGACCACAGCAACCCTGCCTTTGATGTGATTCCTGACTCAGCTACCCCAGAAATCCCACGTTGTCGGCCCCAAGATGGTGCGACGGCCGCCTGGCCATGTCGCTCCCCAGCGGAAATACCTCCTGGCACTCGCACTGATCCTGCTCCCGTGGCTCCCCCTCGCCGATGCTCAGCAGCAGCACCAGCGCCAGCCCGTGACAGCCCACCAGCTTCGCTCGCCCTCCGAAGACGACCAACATGCCGCAGTCTCGGGCCTCACAGCGACGACCACCGTGACGGGGCGAGAGACGGCCGAGATCCCCCGCATCCAGCAGCAGCGCAAGGCTCTCAGGAGCAGGGAGGCCGACGGCAGCGAGGAACTTCGTCAGCGGATCCTCGCCCATCCTCGCGGTGATCACGATGTCTACGATGATGGCAGCAACAAGAACAACAACTACAACCACAACCACAACGACTTCAATTCTGACGATGCGCGCGCCCCCGCTTTGGCTCCGGACCTGTCCGTTCGAGCACCACCTCCATCACAGTACAGAGGCCCCAACCCCGGGGCCGGACTCTCGCAGCATGTTGCGCGGAGCCTGGAGGATTGGGAAGTGGAAGACTTTGTTCTTCTGGCGACCGTCGATGGAGACCTCTACGCCAGCGACCGTAAGACTGGGCAAGAGCGCTGGCACTTCAAGGCCGACCACCCCATGGTCGAGACCAGGCATTTCAGGACCAACCGTTCGGTCCTCGATGACGACTACGACCCCATCGACCATTACATCTGGGTCGTCGAACCCACTAGGGATGGGGAGCTGTATCTGTGGAGGCCCAACGAGAACGGCGCCGGCCTGGCCAAGATGACCTTGACGATGAAGAAGCTGGTCGAGGAACTGGCGCCCTTCAACGACAAAACCAACCGCGTGCTCTACACCGGGGACAAGAAGACCACCATGGTCACCCTAAACGCCGCGACGGGCACCATCATCAAGCAGTTTGGCTCCACGGGCAGCTACGTGAACAAGGTCGAGTCCGAGAGCTGCTTCAAGCCCAACGCACTGGCGGACGGCGAGGAGGAATGCAGCGAGGACCGCACCATCACGCTCGGCCGCACCGAGTACACTGTCAGCATTCACCGTTCCGACGGTCAGCCGATCGCGTCCCTCAAGTATTCCGAGTGGGGTCCCAACATGCAGGACAGCGACCTCGTGCAACAGAATCTCATCACCAAGGACAGCCGCTACGTCACGAGCCAGCATGACGGCAAGATCTACGGCTTCGAGTATGGCCGCTTCAGTGAGGAGCGCCCCGTCTTCACAAAGACCCTCTCATCGCCCGTCGCTCGGGTGTTTGACGTCCTCCACCGCTGGGAGCCCTCGACGGGCAAGGATCCGGAACTCATCGTCCTGCCCCAGCCCCCGCTACCGGCCAGTGACGAGGACAGCCTGCGCCTCCGTAGCGAGAAGGTGTTCATCAATCAGACCGAGGAAGGGGGCTGGTATGCTCTGTCGGGAAGCCGGTATCCCCTGATCCTCTCGGCCCCGCTCGCGCCCATCCATCGCGTCGACTGGTGGAGAATCAGGGAGGCTTGGGACCTGCTTCCCGAATCTCAAAAGTCCAAGGCGCTAGTGGGAACGCACCAGCTGCCAAACGGCTTGAGCACGGCCGATACGGTCCAGCAGCCGGCGTCGCGCCTGTTGCTAGATGCCCCTCGCGCCGAGCCCGAGGGCCTAATTGACGGCAACATCGCCAAGCCGCCGCCGCCGCCGCCGCCTCTGCCCCCGCCTCAGCCGGAACCGAGTAGGATTTTCGAGACGGCGAAGCGGGTACCGGAGTTTGTCGTTACAAGGGTTTTTGACCTCGTCAGCAACCCCGCAGCGATCGTGATCTTCGTCGTCACGGTATGGGTGCTCTACAAGGAAAGAATCGTGCATTTCGGTCGGTCATTCAAGGGCAGAGTCGATCTCCTGGCACCCGGGATCGCCGTTAGCCGCACAGAGCCTGGCCCGGAGGCTCCACCAAAGGACAAGGCCGTCGTTGTCGAGTCGGCAGAACCGAAGACAGAAGTTGCAGCTCCAGATGCCGCTCCCGTCAATACCGTCGTCCCTGTCGACACCGTTCCCGCCATTCCCGCCGTTGACGCTCCTACCGAGGCCCCGCCGGACGCGCAGCCCAAACCACAAGTGCCTTCCCGCGAGCCCTCTCCTACCGTTACCTTTGCTGAACCTCCTCCGGCGAACAATGAGGCAGCCGAAGAAGGGGCGGAAGCCGCCGCCGCCGCTGCTGAGCCGGTCAAGAAGAAAAAGGGCCACAGGGGCCGTCGTGGGGGCGTCAAGCATCGCAAGGGGGGCAACAAGGACAAGCGCGATAACTCTCAGTCTCGCGATGACGATCCGGCGCAGGAGACTGTTGACGAGGTGGTCAACAAGGCCAAGACCCTTGTTCGTGAACCTAAGCTCGAGCCGGACATTATTACTGTCTCTGGGGCCGCCGATGAGGTGTCGGGCCATATTCTCAAGATGGGAAGCCTCGAGGTCAACGAGGCTGAGCAGCTAGGCACCGGCAGTAACGGCACCATTGTCTTTGCCGGAAAGTGGGACGGCCGCGATGTCGCCGTCAAGCGCATGCTGGTCCAGTTCAACGAGATTGCCAGTCAGGAGACGCGCTTGTTGAGGGAGAGCGACGATCATCCCAATGGTGAGTGGGCTCGTCGCCAAGAGGTGGCCTGTTCTGCCAAAGCTAACAGAAACAGTGATCCGCTACTATGCTCAGCAAGAACGCGCCGCGTTCCTTTACATCGCGCTTGAGCTCTGCCAGGCTTCGCTGGCTGACATAATTCAGAAGCCGCATTGCTATAGGGAGCTGGCGCAGGCGGGCGAGCGCGATCTTCCCGGCGTCCTGTACCAGATCGCCAGCGGCCTGAGTCACCTGCACAGCCTCCGCATCGTCCACCGCGATCTCAAGCCCCAAAATATCCTCGTCAATATGGGCAAGAACGGTCAGCCGCGAATCCTCGTCTCCGACTTCGGACTCTGCAAAAAGCTGGAAGGCGGGCAGTCTTCTTTCGGTGCCACGACTGCCCACGCTGCGGGAACCACTGGTTGGCGGGCGCCGGAGCTGCTGATCGACGACGACCCTCCGGGTTCGACTACCATGACGCTCACCGATCCGGGCTCCAGCCTGCATAGCGCGTCTGGCTCTGGTGTCGTCGAGGGCCCGGGACCGCACAGCCGGCGTGTGACGCGCGCCATCGATATCTTTTCACTCGGTCTCGTCTTCTTCTACGTCCTGACACGCGGCAACCACCCGTTCGACTGCGGCGACCGCTTCATGCGCGAGGTCAACATCCGCAAGGGCAACTACAGCCTGCAGCTTCTCGACTCGCTGGGTGATTTTGCCTTCGAGGCCCGCGACCTCATTGGCAGCATGCTCAACGCCAACCCGAAGCTGCGTCCCACGGCCCTCGAAGTCATGGCCCACCCGTTCTTCTGGAACTACAAGAAACGCCTGGCCTTCCTGTGCGATGTATCAGACCACTTCGAGAAGGAGCCCCGCGACCCGCCATCCCCTGCCCTTAGCCACCTCGAGTCTTACGCGCCAGAGGTCGTGCAAGGCGATTTTCTCAAGCACCTACCTAGAGAGTTTGTCGAAAGCCTTGGCAAGCAGCGCAAGTACACGGGCACGCGGCTGCTGGACCTGCTGCGGGCTCTGCGGAACAAGCGCAATCACTACGAGGACATGCCCGACTCCCTCAAGAAGACGGTGGGCCCGCTACCCGACGGCTACCTCGCCTTCTGGGCGTGCCGCTTCCCGAACCTGCTGATCGTCTGCTGGAATGTCGTCTATAACCTGCACTGGGAGAACACGGATCGGTTTAGGGATTATTATGTGCCGGCGCCGCCCTCTTCGAGTATGTAGTCGAGGAGGCGGAAAGAGGGTGTAAAGGTCGAGTGCAGATATCGTGGGGAGAGAGGGTTCTCAGTTTCGGATCAAGTATATGTTGTTCGTGCAGTTCATTACTGTTCTTGTAGTTTTAGTACTGCTTCTCGTGAAGCGGTCAACAGCGAATGACCTGTTTCTTCCCGTCTGCAATCTCACCCAAGCCAGTCTTGTTTGTGCTGAACAGCATCCGTCAATGGTCCGGACGTACCCTGCTGGATATTCCCTCGATACCTGTTTGCTCCCAATGAGGACCGTGTGTCTTTTTGAGATCGCAGTTTGCGGGGAAATGTCGTTAGTAGCTACGTCGCCAGAAAGTCTCACTGGGCGGAAATGCACATACGTGTTGCGTATACCCAAGATATGGTTGGTGTAAGTTGACGGGAGATACGGCGGGCGATTGTCTCTGTGCCCCAGACGACATCGAAAAGCGAAAAAAGCTTACAGGGGGGGCCGCCCAAGGGGGACAGTCCCCGAGTTACGTCTGGAACCTGCAAATGGCTCCTTCGCCGTGTCGATATGGGCCCCCCCTTTCCTGTCTCGGGATGTGTGCAAACGATAAGGGGACCGTCTATGTGCTTCAAAATCCAAAAAGGGAAAGACTCGGGGAAATGTTCGTCAACTTTCGAGCTCGTATCCAACCCCACCCCAAAGTGATATTTCACTCCTTTTTTGGACATTTTGTGGTTGTTGAGCCCCATTAATGGATGCTAAATAGAATACTTTTTCTCTACATCTCTCATGGTGTCCACCAGGGAACATCCTAACCGCACTTGAGAGACGATCCATTCGCCAACGGGTATGGTATCCGCTCAAGGGGCACTGCCACGGGTCTAGAGAGGTTTGGGGAACAGGTGGTCGCCGGAGAGCGACGCTATCATCTCTCAGTGTATCCCGTCTCTCTCTAGGTGGATCCGGATTGTCGAGTCCTTAATTAACCACTCCTCATACTGTATCCCTGGGCCCTGCGTTGTAAGTTCCAAAGTTATTTTCAGGGGTGAGGACTTCGCGATGCTTGATCAACCAAGCCCTCCCGGCTGGTCGAGCTACCCCCACTGCACCAACACCTGCTTCTTCTTCTTCTTCCCACCTCCTGCTCCCCCTTGCTGTTGCTGCCCATCCCCTCCACCATCTGCACCAACCCCAGTCTGAGGAGTACCAGGGGTGTTGCTTCCGGAGCCACCGGCGCCCCAGCTGAATCCCGTCTCCCTAGCGGTGCCAAAGTCACGCCTGACCGCGCCCCGCCCATACCCGAAGATGGTCGTCTGTGGCTTGGGCGCGGCCGGCAGCGCAGGGAATGCCTCTTCGCTATTGCCGGGAACCGAAGTGGTTTTCCCTGCCTGCTGTGATCGTTGCGGTGGTGGCAATGCGCCACTACCCGCACCCCTGGAGATTGCGGGGGTCGACCCCCCGATCCACGTCGGCTGGGTCACACTGGGGCGGCTGGCACCCGGGAGGGCGGGGAAGGCAGCGGCGGATGGGACCGATGCCGAGGGCGATCCTCCGGCGGCGCTCGCGAAGGGAGTGGAGAGGGAGACGGAGGGCGCGGGGGTGGATGAGGACGGGGCACCCGACGCGAGCGACATGACGGATCCGACACTCCCGCGGCGGGTGCTGTTTTTGAGCTTGAGTACGCGAGTGGAATGGCGCAGCTGCGCGGCCGCGTTGGCTGCGGCGTTAGCGGTGCTGCTGCTGCTGCTGGCGGCGGCGGCGGCGGCCCAGCCTGTGGTGGAGGTTGTGGCGCCGCGCATGCCCTCGAGGGAGGGCAGGGACGGGTAGTCCTCATTGATGGCGCGCCAGTTGTTCCAGGCCTTGCGGAGGGCCTCGCCCTTCTTCTTGTCTTCGAAAAGATCGGCGACTTCGCGGACGACGGTGCCGAGCGCGTTGGAAGAGGTTTCTGAAAAGAGGGCGAAAAAGGCGTCGATGAGTTGTTCGGGCGTCATGGAGCCCTTATTGTAGGTAGAGACGTGGGATCGGAAGGTGGCCATCTTGGTGGCGTCGTTGCCGAGGAGATTGGAGGCACGCTCAATGACGGCACCGTGGCGGGTGAGGCTGGCGCGTTGCTCGGGTGTCAGGTTGGAGAGGTCGGTGATGCTGAGATTCTCCATGGCGTCGAGGAGGGGTCGGCCGGATGAAGCGGGCGGCCGCGGCTGCGGAGCGGCGTTGCTGGGCGTCGGCCGAGAAGGCCCTGGTGGTGCCGGTCGGGTCGCCCCTGTTTGCAGCGCCATCTGCCGTTGGAAGGCCAGCTCGTCCCGCCGCAGCGGCTGGGCCGAGCTGACCGGCAAGGGTTCTGCGTTGGGATCTGGGCCGCGCCGCCGCCGCTCCCTCACGTTGCCTCCCGCCCTCCGTTCCTGCTCGTACCTCTGACGCAGGTCAAAGTTGGACAGATCGACCACCCTAGACTCTCTCCCCCTTGCGTACACGTCACCGTGTTCCTCCAGTTGGTGGGCCTTGAGGTCGAGCGCAGTCTCGAAGACGACGAACTTCTTCTCGAGGCAGTTGCGGTCAAGGCAAAGAAAGTGTGCCTCTTTAAAGTGCTTCTCAAGCTCGTTGTAGTCGAGGTAGTACTGCGGTTGGGAGGAATGCCGGTCGCAGATGAAGCAGCGCTCGTGCTTGTTCCTGCAGTGCTCGTACAGCTTGTCGCTGTCGTAGAATCGCTCCCCGCAGAAGCCACAGAGAGGATGGCCCCGGAAGCCGGTCTGGTCGGCGGCCCCGGGCTTGTCGTCACCCCGTCGCATGTGCTCGGTCAGCTGCTTGTCGGTAAAGATGTCGTGCTCGTGCGTGAACACCTTCTTGTTCCGGGTGCACAGGTCGCACATCTTCTTGCGATGCTCGTTCCTGACATGGCGGTGCAGGTCCTGCCAGCCGAGGCCGGCAAAGTCGCACTCGGCATCCGGGCAGTTGTAGCGGAGCAGAAGAACGGTGTCGCCGACAATGTCCTCTCCGGCATAACGGATGCCAATGTTTTCGTCGGTACTGGTGATGTCGGCGTCTGTGTACTCCTCGAACCGCTTCTTGCCGTCGTCGGTGAAGATGACGAACGGGGCCGTTGTCTGGCAAGGTCAGTCAGTCAGTCCATGTCCCCTCCTTGCCCTGCTGCTGGCATGACGGAACACGTACCCTGCAATGGGGACAATCCTTGTTCTTGTACAGCGCCCTCAGCCGCAGGGAACAGATGTGGCAGGTGACGTGGTTACAAGGCGCGACCGAGTGGTGGCTGATAGGGTTAGCGCAGATGAAGCAGACCTCGACGTCGCCGTCTGTCCCTTCGTCTCGGGTATCGTTCTTGATCTTGAAGTTCGGCTGCTTTCCGGCGGGCGGTGCCTTTGGCTCGTCGCTCGCGGGCTCGCCGGCAGCCTCGGCCGGAGGGTTGTGTGTGCCGCCGTGATGCGACCCTCCCCTGCCCCTTCCCCTGGGGCGGCCTCCTCTTCCACGTCCACGTCCTTTGCCTCTGTGACCGCCGCCTCGGGGTCCCGACGGCGCATTATCCGGTGCGCCTCCGCCGTTGTTTGCTTGCGCGGCTGCTCCAGTCGAAGCCATGCCGATGACGCTGTCGTTTGCGAAGAGCAAGAGCTATGTGGAAGCCGCGGGCGTGTGCCGTCACCTCTCTTCAGCAATGGCTCGCTGTGCCTCCCGAGTTGAAACTGCTCAAAAGACGGGGCGCTGCAAGATGCTCGTCGTTTGAGAGTGCGTCGGCACTGGGCAACCTGCGACCCGTGGGCGAGGGCGAAAGGGTGGAAGTTGTCTGCAGCTCAATGGCGCCGGGATGGTGGGGTCGAACTCTCGGAGCTTGGGTTTGAAATCAGCAAATCTGGCAGGGGCAAATGCTGTTTTTTAACACTACGGATTACAGTGCCGCAGTGATTGGCACACAGCCCGGAGAGTGGGTCCCAGCGGATCTAGCCGGTGTTTTCCTTAAAGGTTCGCCGTGTGTGTCATCAGGGGCGGGGCGCTGAGTCTTAACACCGATCTCGTTCACAGGCAGCAGCAGGAAGTGGAAGTCCCCAAGAAAGGAGTCGATATCTTGACTCCCCCGTTGTATGCAAGCCTTTCAATCCTATGCTTTCCCCCTAACCGCCCCTCTGCCCGCAACAGGAAAAAACGAAGTACATACGTAGATGATACAGAATACCAGATGCAGCGCTGAAAAAGAAAAAGACTTCGATGTTCATCACCTCACTTTTCCTGGTCACCGCTCCCAAACTACCCTTTGCCTTCAAATAAGAATAAAGAAAAACGGGGGATCCTGGACTTGCTGAATATCCTTAACGTCGCAAGCGTCGGTTCTGCGACTTGATATTTGCCAATGTTGAAACAGGAAGAGAGGCAAAATTGAAATTGCCCTGCGCGACAAGCCATAAGGGTATATGTCTCGGTCCGCGGCGTTCTCAGATGGCTTGATGACGAAGGAATCCGAAGAAAGACGCGGCGCGGCGCTTCCGTGGAGTACGCCGTCAGAATTCCCGGTAAAACAAATCGAACTGAAGAGAAGCGGCATGACCGCATCATCCCTATGTCAGGTCAAGTGTCTCCCGAGAACGCCATGCACCCCGGCCTATCCTGCCATAACCAACCGTAGTTCCGGCTCAACGGCTATTCCTCGACGGGGTAGAGTTGATTCCCGAGAAGCTTGTTCATGGAGAACATGTTAATCTTGTCCTGTTTGAAGACGGCATGCAGTTTCTCATCGCAGCGGATCTGCCGCTTGTCGTTGGGGTCCTGGAGCCCGTTTTCCTTGATGTAATCCCAAAGCTTCTTGACAACTTGCGGGCGGGACAGCTGGAGCGCAGAGCGTGAGCCGCCGAACAGAACAAGATTATATACCGGGCAGCACCTACCTGGCTCTCTCCGCAGAGATTCGCCAGCGGGTCGCTGAGATTGAAGGGCTTCTGAAAGCCACCTCCGGCCTTCCGCTTCGGTTTTTCACTGCCGTCGGAATCCTCGGCGTTGCTATCGTCGTCGGAGCGCACCCGCTTGGCGCTCTTTTTCTTGGTCGCCTTGGCCTTCATCTTTGTCTTGGCCGTGCCGGCACCGCGGGTCACCCGGCCGCGAGATAGCCGGTTCTCTTGCGCCTGGAGCTCAGCGGCCAGGCGCGCATCCGCATCCTCGCTTGGGCTCTCCCGCTTCTGTTTTTTGCTTGCTGGCGGCAGCGAGACCTCGATGGCGCCCTCGCCCGTCTCGCCATCGGAGGCCGAGTGGCCGTTGGTGCCGTTCGCGGCGGATGTTGGAGTCGGGACCTGGGCTATCTCGTTGGAGATGGCGTCGAAGCGGGCCTCGATCAGCCGCTTGATCGCATCCTGGTGATAAACAAGCGGCGTCAGTACCCGGAGCTAACGGCCCAACGTGCGCCAGGCACGAACTTTCTGATCGCTGAGGTCCTTGCCGACAGCTTCCTCTAGACCCTGGCGGATCTTTTTGCGCGTCACCGTCTCAAGGTCGGCCGAGGCAAGAATGTCATCGATGATGCGGGTGTAGGTGGCCCTCTCGTCGTCGGTCACTGTCGCTAGTTAGCAGACAGGAACAGAGCAATCGTAATCCTGGTTGTCCGCATCTGTCCACATACAAGGAGCAGACATGTTGCCGGGACAATAGGGCGCATCAATCGCGCCCGACTCTGGGAGGTTCTTGGAGCTGCGCGATGACTGCGATGTGGCGTGTTGTCAGAGTCGGGAGAGTTCGCACGGCGACCGGCTAGAGCAAGACGAGAGAGATGGAAGCAGACGGAAACGACGAATTGGCGCCCTAGGATGAGGCAGCTTGCGAACGGCAAGCGCTGGGTAAAACGATGCTGATGCAGGTTGGGTATGGGGAAAAGAAGAGGCCTGGAAAGTGAGGGTGCGATTGTCGCCCCGGAGCACTTGGAGAGTGGGGAAGAGAGACCTAGTCTGGAATCGCCTGGAGTTCGGACGCGGCCCAGCCCCGGCAAGGCTGTCGGAAAGGAAAGGATGCGGCTGGTTGGGCGGAACGGAGAACGGAACGGCTGCGTAGCGAGCCCGGCGATGCGGCGATCAAAGCGATCAAAACCCAAAGCTTGACGTCTCGGTTGGACCGAGTCACCATGAGGGGGCCAGCAATCGCAAGGTGCATGTTGGGGCGGCTTCGGCTGCGGCTCCGACGATGAGGCGCGTGGCTAGAAGTGGGGGGATCGCTGCCGTGGTGATCACTTGCTACCCAATCATGTCAATCAATTCTCCAAGCCGAACGGCAGTTCAAAAAATGGTTCGCAGCCTACCTGAACTCTGTACGGATTAGTTAATCTGTATTCCGCATTCGTACGAAGCATTCCGTACGCCGTACGCGAGAAGCACATAGAGAAGCACACGAGAAGCACCACCGAAGATTCGCGCCAACGTGGTTTCCACAGGATATCTCGACTTCGAGCTACCATGTAACTAATCCGTACTCCTGGGGACCGCAATATAGTGCCGGAAGGCAGAGCAACAAAACTTTCCCATGAGTAACCCAAGTAACAGAAATCGCCCTTCATAACAACCTCCGCTTCTTTACACAAGTCTGGACTTACCTAAAAGTTACTAATAAGGTAGATATGTAGAGGCGCAACGAAGTGGGGCCGTAGAGAGGAGGGGCCCAGAGAGAGCAGTCTAGGGAAGCGCCCACAAAGCGACATGAGTAGCAACCCCGAGGCAAGGTTCGTCAGTACGGTACTTCGTGCTCCTGTTGAAATCGCTTTGCACCGACCTAACTCTGGTGGCGCCTTACCGTGCATGTACAATAATCCTGGGATCAATGGCTAAGAGGTACTGTCTGGAAGTTCTCTCCGTTAATTATAAAGTATGCTCGCCTCGAATTCTTCAGGTTCGCCCAGAAGATGGAAACTGTACGGACGTACAAGTTGTCCCTTTAATCTTGCAGCCGGTTTGTCGATTTTTCTGGTCCATAGCTCGCTGTACAAATCTGTACCTTCGATTCCCACTCGCTCCAGGTTGTCTCGCATGTGGCTCCGGTCCGCGAAATTCACCCTAATATCGCGCAGTGTGACTTTCGCCCTGCGTTCCATGCCTTAGACAGGTCCAACTGCCACGTGCGAGAGTTCATCTCGCCCACTCCTTTAGCCTGTGATAGAGATGGGAGGTGACGTCCCCGATCAGCGATTCGGGCCGGGGAACGCTGCAACTGCAAGCTGTGCTGGAATTACCCCACATGGGTGAAGAGAGAATCTCTCTGAGACTCTGGCTGCGCGACGTTGGGAGGGGTCTCTACAGCTATTAGTGATTCCAGTGCTTCGTAAAGTCACGTTTGGCTGTTTCGAGAATGTGCTCTGCAAACACGCAGCGCACCTCTGAAATGGCCATGTCCATGCCTTAATTACACGGAGCTCGTATATCGGGCATTAAGCCCTCGACTCCGCGGGATTGTTCGGTATAACGTGCCACCAATTTTGGAACAGCGAGGCGTATCTGTGAGTGAGGCAAGTACTGTACATGTACAGATGTGTCCCAGACCTACTATGAAACAGTATTTAACTTGGAAGTCAAAAGCCACGTTGTTGCTCAGACCTATTCAAACACTCCCAACCCCAACGATTAAGTTTGTTCCAACCTCAATCCACATATCGTGGAGGTGCTCACATGGGCCTTTGGCGTCGTCGTGTATGCATATTTTTCGACTACGTAAATCTGATGTTATATTTAACCCCGGAGATTGCGCGGGGTGCTGTCACTGCTGTTACGCAAGGCCGGGTATGGACAAGGGGACAGGGCAAAGAAATGCAAGAAATGTCGAAGGTTTGGGGTTGTAACGGGGTATGAGCGTGTGAGCAAGACTCAGCAAGGGGATAGCACGACGCCCAGGCAGTGGTACTAAATGGAGCTGAACGCCACTAATTATTAATCAGTGGGTAGAATCTGGTAGAGTATCGTCTTCGCTTACAGAGGAAACATGATCCTTTCTGATAATACAGATAATCAAATTCTAAGGTACCGGGTCAAGCTCCTTGCAATGATGTGAGCTTTCCAAGTACTTATCTAGCTAAGAAGCATATCCAACTTAAAGCCAGCGGATCATAGCTCCCCCTTCTCCACCATTGCGGCGAGTATTTCCCTCAAGACCTTCGTAATTATCTCCGGACTGGGCGTCTGCGCCCCCTTGGCCAGGATGGCCTCCCTCGTGACTCGCACCACTTTGGTCTCGGGCGCGACCTTCTTCACTGCGTCCATCACCCGTGCGAGATCGCCGTCCGAGATCCCGGCGCCAAAGATGATACCGCGCGGCACCTTGCGCTCGGCCGCCGGGCGGGAAACGTTGCTGCCCAGGCCGGAGGAAGGAAGAAGGCTTGCTGCGTTGGCGCCGCCGGCACAGACACCTGGGAGCTCGGCGATGGCGCTGTCGAGATCCAGGCATATGTGAACCACTTTGGGAAGAACGCGGTGTGTTAGCGATAGAAAATGTACCGATAAAGATGAATGCTCGGGGAACGGAAGGAGGCCGGAAAGCTCTGGCCTGACTTACAGTCATATTCCGGGAGGAGGAGGTCTTGGATTTTCTTGGCGACTTCAGGATTTGCGCCCAGCGTGGCGAGGGGGATGTTGGCAGCCATGTTCGGCAGTTTGATGGCGAGGGTGCGAATCGTTGTCTGCAAGGGCGAGATGTGCCTTGTGCGAAAGCGTATGCGGTAGATCTGGGTTGAGGAGCGAGCCGCTGGTCTGGTTGTCGTGCTGCTGAGACGAAGAGCTCGGGAGGTGAAGAGCAGCATCATTATTATATTAGCAAGTGAAGACTGCCCGGGTGTACATGTATCCTGCTGGTTCCTGCAAGGTGGTTTCCAACTCAAACTGCAATGTTCGCCTAGAATACGAGCGTTAACAGCTTGGCATCTCGGACTCGGCACTTAATCACAGCCGAGAAACGCAGTCGTGCAATTATCCCGCCAAGCCTGTACGACAGTTGTCAGGCCACACACAATTATGCACCGACCCCGAGTCCCAGGGTTTCTGACATCGACGACAACGGCTGTCATTGTCAGGTGCACGCAGTAAGCCCTCGGGCCGGGAACAGAATCGAACTCCGCAATCAGCCGGTCAACAGCGGTACGAGTACTCGTCGTCAACTAAAGGGCGCATCGAAACCGGACAAGGCATTGACGAGCCGCTTACAAGCCCTGGCTTTAAAGTGTATCCGAGCATCAAGATGGAAGGAATCAGCGGGGGAAGGATTACTACCGTAACCTATCATCAAAGAACGAGAGGAGGGGACAAGTGAAGGAAGCTATAAAGGAAGCAGGAGGGCAGGCGGATGCGAAACAGGAAAGTATTCAATCAAAGGGAAAGAGAAGGGACACGGGTGTCAGTGCAGAAGAGTACTTAGGATGGCGACCAGCATCCAAACCGGATCTCAACAATCGCAGCCACAAGGAGGAGGGCCCCTTCCTTGTGATACATTTCCTCTGGTCTCAGACGCACTTCCTTGACGCTCTGATTTGAGCATTTTTCTCCCAGCCGCCGTGGTATTATACGTCCTGCTTAACCGCATCAGTCCGATCAAGGTCATGAACCAATCTAGCGTCAAAACGCCGGTATCGTTTGTGGCGAGATGCTCGACAGCAACTTTGCCTCGGGGACAGAAATGTGCGCTGACGAACAAGGTATGTATCCAAAACGTAGTCCGGCGAGCGTCGGTCATTACTAAGTAATTATATGTATATTGCATGAGAAAGTATAGGCGAAGCTGTCCTGTTGGTCATGCATCCCTCTCAACTCTATGGTTGTGCCGCCCTGCTTGTTATAGCCTTTCTTGGATGGCTGCTCTCATTTCGTCGGCAGCCAAGGGTGTGTAATTATTGCGGGATGTTGCCGGTCGTCGAGGTCGAAAACACCAAGCCCACACTCAACCGACAGTAGACGGCGTAATATGCGACTGGCAGCCTTAATCAAACATGGCTCGTAAATGACACGCGCCCTTGTTTAATCGCGGAGAAGCTTCACCAAAACGATCTCTGCTTGAACCTCAATCACCCTGGCCGGTATCGGATGGAGTGTACCAAGTATCATCGACAACTTCTGCCTCTGTCATCTCCGTATCTGCACCCGTCCATTTGCTAGTTGATTGTCATAACGCAGGCAAAAACGCAAATAGTTGAAGGAAAGCGGAATGGTGGCGATCAGCCGTAACGTCGTTAAAGAATGTCACAAACCGAGTTTGTCCCGGCTGATGGGTTGCTGGCATGTCCCAAGAGTGAGGGAGCCAGCTTGGCCAATGATGACTGCACATGGAGCCAGGAGTAAAGAACGGCTTCATTATAGCTAGAGGAAATTGCAACACCAACAACGTACAAATGGCATGTGTGGGCAGCATTTGTTCCCATTCCTGGCCCCACCACGCAGGCATGCAAGGATAACCATCCTCAACTGGATAACCGGAAGAACAATCTTGGGTCTCCGTCACTGAGTTGGGCAGGCGTGCCGCTGCCTAACCATTGCTCACAAGGCAAGGCACAGCCATTCCAGGGTCGTTCAGCACAACAGGCCTAATTACAGCAATGTATTGGGACTGTCTATGGTACCCTAGAGCCCAACACTTCACCGCCGAAACCTTCCTTCACTCAGTGCCTCTCCCGCTTCCTGGGAGCCGCTCTTATTATGTCGTCCACACGCAGGAGAAGCTGCAGACTAATTAGTAATTGCATCACAAAAACAGGCCCACGGGCGAAAAAGTAAAACTTACCTCAGCTGCCTCACTGGCCGAGTTGACCACCGCTCGCTTGAGCTTGTAGCTCTCGATGACACCGAGCTCCCGCATATCCGTAATGCCACCGCCGGGAGTCATCAGGTCTAACCCGTATGTTGTCATGCCATCGTAGATGGCCTTGCGCAGGCGCGCGACAAGGTCGCTCGAATCGAGACCCGCGTTGTCGGCGAGGATAGTCGGCAGCTGGCGCAGGGCGACGGCGAACGACATCACAGCGGTCTGCTTCTTGCCCTCGACGCGAGTGGAAGCAGCCTCGACGGCCTTGGCCATGAGCATCTCGGCACACCCGCCGCCCAGCGTAGTGCGCGGTTCCTTGACCGTCTGCGAGAGGACGGCCAGCGCGTCGTGCAGGCTGCGCTCCGCCTCGTCGAGCAGCTGGTCCGTCGCGCCGCGAAGGACGATGGTGCAGGCCTCTCCGGCGGCGACACCCGAGAATTTGATTAACGTGTCCTCACCGATCATGATCTCCTCGATCAAGTCGCAGTGCCCGAGCTTGACCTGCTCCGGGTGGTCGAAAGTAGAGGCGATCTCGCCACCCGTGACGAGGGCGAGGCGCTCAATCCCGTCAAAATCGGCGTGCTCAATCGACATGATGCCGGCATCAGTGAAGAGCTGCTCAGGCCAGTTGTAGATCAGCTGCCGGTTGATGAAGCAGTTGATGCCGTGGGCTTTGATCTTCTCCACCTTGGCTTTCATCTTCTCGCGCTCGGCCCGCTCCAGCTCCGCCAGCTTGCTCGTCGAATTGACCTTAAGCTGGGCGCCAAAAATCTTGACCTTGTCGGTGTCCATTGACGTATTAGCGACGAGAATTTTGGCCTTTTCCAGGCGCTTTGGCTGGTTGACGCCGATCTTCTTATCCAGGATGAACCCCTCATCGAGGTAAGACTCGCTGAGCTTGCCTCCTGCCTTCTTGATGATCTGAATATGGCTGAGATCAGGCGAGCCCTTTAACCGCAGAACGGCCTCGACCGCCAGTTTGGCAAAGTGCTCCCTGTCCTGGGCGAGCACCTTGGAGCTGAGCGTGGTCTTGGCGATCGCCAGGAGGTCCTTCTTGAAGGCTTCGGGGTCTTTGCTGTGGTCCACGGCCGAGTCCTCCAAGGCCTTCAATGCCGCCTGGCTGGCTATCCGATAGCCCTCAATGATTGTTTGAGGGTGGATCTTCTTGGCAACGAGTTGTTCGGCCTCACGTAGTAGTTCTGCAGCGAGAACAGCCACTGACGTAGTACCATCACCGACTTCATCGTCTTGCACCTTTGAAATGTTTACTAGAACCTTTGCCGCGGCATTGTCGAGTGCGATAGCCTTGAGAATCGTTGCGCCATCGTTCGTGACCATGATATCGCCAGTCGATCTACCGCGGCCCCTCGTCAGCCCTGTCGCACCAGAAAGTATGACCTCCAAGGCAGAAAACTTACGCAGATTGCAGAATCTTGTCCATGCCTTTCGGTCCAAGTGTGCTCTTTACAAGATCGCCCACTGCGATGGCTCCGACAAAGGCTGCGAGGCGGGCATTCTCGCCCTTCTCCTCTGTCGTGCCCTCCTCGAAGATCTGGGTGGGGCTGAACGAAGACTGTTGTGTCCATTAGCAACAGTCCAACCTGCAAAATGAAACAACCAGAGATAAACACACCATGACGCCAGCCGGGTTTAGTATCTGGTGAACACGATAGGGTTGTCTGGGATATGGTCCGCTGAAGCAACGGGTCCGAGATGGCGGGGAGGAGGGGCAGCTCAGACCAGGCAGGCACTTGCTGCAAACTGCGGAAGCTGCTGGACTTTTTGCCCAGGCACTGGCAAAATTCCCCGAGCTTTCTCACCGCCTTTCCACAGTTGGCCTTCACTTGAAGCGGCAAGGATACGCTGCGCTCCGGAAGAGGCAAGGCAATGAGGCTTCCGTTCTCAATGTTACTGGAAGGTAGATACCATTCCTGAGTCCCTTTTCACCTCATTAGCTGCCTGAACCGGCCCTGCATCCACGGCGATTGCTGCGTATTGTAGAAGTAGCAAGTCCGGGGAATCGCTAAACGCACTGTCTAAGTGGGGCGTTTTCTGTTACTCCCAAAAGTCGGATCTGGCTGAACCCCACCAACATTCTGCGCAGCGCACAAAATCTCGTCAATTATCCCGACGACGATCTCCCAGTCCCCGCGGCAGCAACCACATCGGCCACGCACTCCGTTTTCGCAGCAATCCCACGATACGGACAAGCCGAACTGATTGCCCAGCATGGCGCCGTCGTTCGACCACTTGCGCGAGGAGGACCTCGACGAGGAAGACTTTGACATGGATGAAGTCGACATCTCGGATCTCCGCGAAAAATATGAGGTTCAGCTTGAGCAGGGCTATGACACCTTTGTCGTCATCGACGGGTTGCCCGCTGTCACCGAAGAGCAAAAACCCAAGCTTATCAAGTTCCTCCTGAAGAAACTCAACACGGTCGGCAGGACCAGCGAGGACGCGATCTACATGCCCATGGGCGATGATGGCATGTCGCTGAGGTATGCAGCCTTTCGGTCGAGATGCAGGGTTCTGCATACATAAAACAGAGTTGGTGCTGATCTCCGGCAGGTTCGCCTTTGTCGAATACTCGTCGCCCGCCGAAGCTGCCGCGGCTGTGCGGCAGCTCGATTTTGTTCCCCTCGACAAGAAGCACACGCTGCGCGTCAACAAGCTCACGGATATCGACCGGTACGGACGGGAAGGCCGTATCGATGAGGAGTACAAGCCCCCAAAGATTGAGCCGTTTCAAGAGAAGGAGCACCTCCGGTCCTTCATGGCGGACCCGAGCGGGCGCGGCAGGGACCAGTTCGTCATGTTCAGGGGGGACACTGTGGGCGTCTTCTGGAACAACGAGAAGGACCAGCCGGAAAACATTGTGGACCGGCAACAGTGGACCGAGACCTTCGTTCAGTGGTCGCCTATGGGGACATACCTCACATCAGTGCATGCGCAGGGCGTACTACTCTGGGGCGGCGCTTCTTGGTCGAGGCTGAGGCGATTCCCTCACCCTTTCGTCAACCTGGTTGCCTTCTCGCCCAACGAAAAATACCTGGTCACTTGGTCGAACCGCCCGATTTCGATTCCGGACAGCGGCCACCCTGCCCTCTCGCTCGACGATGATGGCAAGAACTACGTCATCTGGGACATTGAGACCGCGAAGCCCTTGCGGTCATTTGCGCAGCAGGATACAACCGGGGACGATCCGGTCGCGAAGAAGGCTGCCAAGTTCCCCTGGCCCGCTTTCAAGTGGTCCGCCGATGACAAGTACGTGGCGAGGCTGAACCAGGGCACCTCCATTTCCGTGTACGAGCTCCCAAAGATGAACCTCCTGGACAAGACTGCGATCAAGATTGAGGGCGTCATGGACTTTGAGTGGGCGCCCGCCACTCCACGCCGGGACGGTGTCAAGACGTACGAGCAACTGTTCTGCTTCTGGACGCCCGAAATTGGCAGCAACCCAGCGAGAGTCGGTCTCATGAGCATCCCTTCCAAGCAGATTGTCCGTTCCCTCAACCTCTTTAGCGTGTCCGATGTCAAGCTCCACTGGCAATCCGATGCGGCGTACATCTGTGTCAAGGTCGACCGGCATTCCAAGTCCAAGAAGTCGCAGGCTACTACCCTGGAGATCTTCCGCGTCCGGGAAAAGGGCGTCCCTGTCGAGGTCGTTGACACTATTAAGGACACGGTCATCAACTTTGCTTGGGAGCCCAAGGGTGACCGGTTCGTGATCATCACCACAACCGAGCCGGTCGGCGCCACCGCGGTGCCGCCCAAGACGGCCGTTTCCTTCTTCTGTCCGGAGAAGGCCAAGGGCAACACGGTGGGCAATTTCAAGCACCTGCGGACACTCGACAAGAAGAACAGCAATGCCATCTACTGGTCACCAAAGGGCCGCTTTGTTGTCGTGGCCACAATCCACAACGCTCAGAGCTCCGACCTCGATTTCTTCGATGTCGACTTTGAAGGTGACAAGCCGGAGAGTGAGAAGGACCTCACGGCGAATCTGCAGCTCATGAACACCTCGGAGCACTACGGCATTACCGATGTCGAGTGGGATCCTTCAGGCCGCTATGTCGCCACCTGGGCGTCGGTGTGGAAGCACGCGGTAAGTGCCGGGCTGCCCACGTTTGTTAAGACTTGAATATCACTCGCTAATACCTACCTGCAGATGGAGAACGGCTACCACCTATACGACTTCAAGGGCGAACTGCTGCGCGAGGAGGTGATCGAGAAGTTCAAGCAATGGGCGTGGCGCCCCCGCCCTCCGACTTTGCTCACCAAGGAGGAGCAAAAGCAAATCCGCAAGAACTTGCGTGAGTACTCGCGCATCTTTGAACAAGAGGACGCCGAGCGCATCAGCAGCGCGGACGTCGCCGTGGTCGAGGCCCGCCGCCGCCTGCTACAGCAGTGGTACGCCTGGCGCCAGAGCGTGGAGGAAGAGCTGGCCGAGGAGCGCGCCGCTCTGGGTCTGCCCGAGAAGCCCGTGGCCGAGTTGCTCAAGGAGAAGGCGGCGGCCGCGGCACCCGCTGGCGAGGAGCAGGTCGTCGAAGAGGTCATGGAAGAGGTGCTGGAGGAAACGGAGGAGATTGTCAACTGAGTTTCGCAAATCCCGGGCATTATGTAAGGCCGAGAGACTGGTTGGAGCGCGTAAAATTTGATTTGTTTCCTCCGCGTGGGCGTCTCTGGGCTTGCTTCATGTTTTTTTGCGCTCAGCTATATCAGCATTTGCGGCAAAGCACCCAGCAAGTACATAACGGGCCACTTCAAATTGGACCTAGATGTCACCGGGGAAAGGGCGATCGAGAAGACAGATATGAAGAGAATCGGGTTTGGCATGGACAGGTGAGTTTCAGATTTTGGCATCGAATCTTCATAGATAAGAGTGATAGGCTGAGAGACGTATTATAAAAACCTGACTGACCGCGAACCTGTCTTGATGGCCGGGTTGGTTCAGATGCCAGCTGCATAATTGAGTTGCATATTTGTTCTTTGATGTACGGGTAACTTGTTCAGCAGCCAACGATAAATCCAGGGTGAGTGCCAGTTGGGTCCCTCCGTATTTTGGGTGTTTTCTTGAGTTTTGCCGTCGACAGCGTCCCGTTGCGCAGATGCGGTGTTTTTTGAGGCCATTCCACTTCCTGATCGAGAGGAGATAATTATTTGCGACATGTAGCCTCTGCACAACCAAGCCGCCAAAATGAGGGCTATGCCGCCTCACCTCCGTTTCATAGTGCACGATCTGAGCGCATGGACTGCCTCCAGGCTTATCTTTTTGCACCCTAGTTCAACCGGGACCGGGCATCGGATGTGTCCAAGGTGGAGGCAGAGTACTTCGTACGGCTTTTCCACGAGTCTTGCTATGTTTGGAAAGCCATACCTTCTGCGCGCACCACGGTGGCGTCAGCCGGCATGCGGCATGCTTTCGGCCTGCTATGGGTCGATGAATCACTGGGGCGCAGGCTGCCGTTATCATATGCGCTGCCGAAGGAGGCAGCTCCAGTTCGCATCTAACTTCGAGGGGTTTGTTAAGGAGCCACGACCTGTTAGCGTGGGCCTCTAGCCCAGTTAAACGACGAGAAGAGCATGAAGAAAGGAAATACTGCGGCTGTTGGGACAGAGGCACGCAGAGCTGTCGTGCCTGGCTGGCTATGGAAACCCTGAGGTCATTTCAATAATAATTAATTACATTCGCCAATGGCCATTTCCCCCCGAAGGCAGGTAGGCACACGCTGGTCTTAGTGGGAATATTGATGGTGTCGTTTCCAGTGAATGTTCTTGCCAAACATATTTTCGCATCCCAAATCATCAGGCGTTACCTCTCGAGTTGCGACGAAAGCAAATTTCAAGAACTGGGCCGCCGTTGAGTAATTAGGGCTAACGGAATCAACTTTCTTCCTAGCTATGAATTGCGACTGCCCCAACACCTGCACCGACAGCCCCCATGTCTCCAAGACGGCCAACCACTTCTAACACCTCTTGGCTAGTTCAGCATATTATGTTCCAGTCCTGCTGAAATGCATCCGAGGCTTGAACAATGGGGGGAGTTGCGAAGTGTGGGTAAGAGCATGCGTGACTTGAGCGCCGAGTATCGCGCCGCTCAGGTCCCTTCCAGGACTTGCAATATGAAAGACCCAAAGGGAGAACAGAACTTGGCCAAGGCATCTCGCCCAGAGAAAGATGCTTCCCGACGGGCTAAGCCAGCAGTTGATTCTCGAAGGCTTCGACGCGCAATAGACGCAGACAGGGCGGCCCAGACCGCGAGACGCAACTCGGGGTGGAGGTTCCATCAGGTTTGTGACCGAGCTGGTCTGCGCCACGGATTAATAGACGGTTACGCAGCCTGGCTGACGCTTTCTTAGCCTCAGAGACACCTCGCCAACCTTGCAGTAAGAACGATTCCCAATTCGTTGGTGAGCAACCAGTCAAATGGGCCAAACTCGGGTGCGCATCCCACGGCCAGTCCTCGGCCTCAAAGCTTGGCGACACAGAGTCTTCCTTCTGTGAAACAGCAGGCAAGCAAACGGCAGCCGGAAGACCATTCGTTTCACCGCAAACAACCGGAGAATCGCCAAAGGCATCAGTCTCGTAGTCACCAGGCTCAATTGAAGGGTCACTTGTCGCGTAGCAGCCGCCGCTCGAGAGGCGGTGAGTCCCAAGGTCCCTCATCCGTGAATCACCGACTTGACGGAAACCCCCAGCGTCGCGGAAATCAGTGCACAGGCGAACATCACACCGGGAACAGCCCTGCCCAAACCAAGAGCGATAAGCTGAGTATCCGTCAACCGGAGGGTGGCCAGTCAGGCGATCGCTTGTCAGGGATACATCCGCTACCAAGCCGCACGGAAGTCTGGTCATCCAAAAACCAGAGACCAGATGTGCAGAGAGGGAGGGATCAAAGAGAACAAGGTGCCGTGGCATGCAACTCCGCTGAAAACCCAAATTCGCGGGAACGGAAAAATGCCAAGAGCCAAGACCTGAATAACAGGACCTATATAGAAATCGACGACGAGTCGAACAACGAGGATGGTACTAGGCAGAAGACGGCGAGAATCCAGCCGGTACTACAGCCCAGCCCAGGGTCGTCAACCGCGATTTCCGCAGTTAACACTCTCCCGCAGCTCAAACAACGTCCATTTCCAACGTCCACAACGTCGACAGAACCGAGCCAAGAGTTGAGGAGTAATGAGCAAGTGCCACAGCTCTCTGACTCACGCCAGCATGGCAGGGAGATCTACTGTGAAACGCCCATCTCAGAGGAGATGAACTCGCTTATTCAAGCGACGGCAAATGAGGTGACCAAAAGAATGCTTGCCGGTCACGAGAAGATAGAGCAGCTCACAGCCGAGGTCAAGGAGCTTCTGGCCCAACTGAAGAAGCATACCGGAACGGTGAGTACCGCAACATTTGGGGAACAAGTAGCGGTGCTAACACGCTACCCCAACCTAAAGCAGGACGTTTGGAGTGCTGCGGATCTGCCTCCCGTTATCCCGAGCATCGAGAGAGACCCGACCCAACAGCCGAGCCGAGCCACGCTGGAATGGAAGTACATATATGCGCCTATCCGCGGATACAGCGACGATGTCCGCGAACATACTTACATCCCGTCTACGGATGTGGCTGAGGAGGAGGATGACGGTGTGGAGGCTGACGCCGAAGACGATCCCAGTACAAGTAGGGAGTCAACGGAAGAGCATGAGGAAGATGAGGTGGTGTTGCCGTCCGTCGAAAGCCGATCTGTGTCCAAGTCTGAGTGTACTGCTCAGTCCACTTCAACTTGGCGGAAACGGAAGCGAAGAGATGACAAGCGGAACACCTGCGCCATCACGACCACCTCTGGCACCAAGAAGAGACCGCGCCGTGAGCAAAAGGAGAACGCGGGAAAGCAGGGTCGCAAAATGAAGGGAAGTACGAGGAATCCGATAGTTATAGTGGTCTCGGACGATGAGGGGAAGCGCAATCAGGAGGATGGGCAGCATCAGGCGGCGGCAGGAGAGGAGAACGAGAAGCAGAGCAAGAAGGAAACGCCGGTGGTGAATCCATATCTCGAGAAAATTGCCCAGGAGCGAGCCCGCCTCCAAGCCTTGATGGCACAGTCAGGACGTTTGGGGCAAGCAGAACGCGGAGGCGGCCGAGGTCATGCTAATGTTTCGACTAAACGTAAGCCCGGATAAGAGGGCAAGAATGTAGTGAATGCGTAATGAGGAGGAGCGCAAACCTTCTGCTTCGGATTGCGGCCGCAGAGACCTCACTTTGTATCATCAAAACGGGATCCTTTAGGGAGTACGCACAAGAGTAATTATGCCTTGATACGAGAGTGTGGCTTGATAAATAAGCTTGCCAAGAAGCAGGGGTCTGGCTTGGCCAAATGCCGGGCACAGGGCTGCGGGAGCAACCGCGTCAGCCAATGACCAGGGATGTGTGTTCGGGGGTTCCATCTGGTGGCCGGGAGTTAATGGATGGTCTCAAAGCACATAATCCGCATGATGATGGCGAGCCCTGAACAGGATGATTGGTTCGTTACCTGTCACTTTTGCAGTGAGTTCTCGGTTCCATTGACTGCTTCGTGCTTGATGTTCCGATTCCATCTTTCATGTGATACGCACAGGGGTCATGGACATATGTAATCTCAACAAAACTGCCAAAGTTTCTTAGCGCCCCAACAAAATGTCTGAACTCCACTTTTTTACAGGCCCTGGTCGTCTAAGTTTGAAGGAGCTGGTTGCTCACTTCTTGATCTGCCGGCAAACAATGTTGTCAGAACACAACCACGCAAGACACGATGTTTTTGAAGACAGCACATCCTGCTCAAACTGCATAGTGCTCCGTAGTTTTTGCACAATTAGAAACTTGTTGAAAATGTCATCATCTGTCTTTGGAGGACAAACTGTAAGCACTGTCTCCAGTTTTCCAACCCCGCCCCCGCGGTTTGGGGAGATGGAATCCAGCGGAGGTGTTCCTTGCAGGGGATTTTCAGGGGTCCATGCGTCCCGCCCCTTGTCCGAGCGAATGGCTACCGGAATCGGCGCCTGGGGAAAAAAAAATCAGCATTCATGAACGCTCTATCACGCCTTTTTGTTCCAGAATCATCATATGTGGAAACATTTTTCGTTGGTCTCGCCATTTATTTTTTAAACCCTCGGCTACCTCAATTTGCCGTCACTGCTCCGTCCACCCGAGTGTCTCTTTCGCCCCTGTAGCTCCCTGTGACCTCTGGCGAATCGCACAGCAGCTGGAAAGATACCTGCTGCTGGTAGTACATACGCAGTACATGGTTATCTTCGTCGCAAAGAGCCGCGGGTGCCAGACGAAAATACTTGCAGTGGATACAGAATGATCTTCAACACGAAAGGACAAACAATGTCTTACCGAAGCGCAGTTGATTGGGCGACTTCCCATTGAGCTAGCCACTCGGGCCAGACCCGGAGCTGGATGTTCAGCTGAAGCATTCACATGCTCGTCGGCCGGCTGCGAGCCTGAGACCACGGCTCGAGATCTCTAGATCCCAGGCCCAGAAGGCGGTGAATCTCCCCACACCTTCTCCTCTCGGCCAATGCGTCCTTTTCTTATCCATAAGGTATGGTCGCTTGAGATATCGCCTGCCGGGTTCGGATGACTCGATGTCTCGAAGATTTTGCCCAGGTGGCCAAACTCGAGGCGAAAGGCAAGCTGCTGGTATGTCAACCGCATGTCTGGACTAGACTGTACCTTCCCTGGCTCTGTTCTTGTTGCATGTTTGCCTCGTTTATTATCGAGTGAATGCCGTTGTTTCAGGAGTCTCTTTTCCCGAACTTGGTCTGCACGTCAAGTCCCTGTGGGTAGTGTTCGGTAACTCTTGCAGGCCCAGTCCCAACAAATCATTGAGAATCGACCCACGGAAGAAGGGGCAACCCACAGCAAAATTCGGGGCCCTGGACGTGGCGGAAAGAGCTTCCGTTCTTTTTCTTGTCTCTTCAACCCCCACACACACTTTTTCCTCTCTCCTTTTCTTTTCTCTTGCCTTGTGGTTGATCCCGGCTTCTCGACGGTACCTTGATGTGTTACTCCCTCAAATCGAACCGCCTCCCACCGTTTGGGAACCACCTGGCCCTGTGCTAATCCACCACCACCAAGACTGCTCCTTGTTGTTTCTTTTTCTTTTTCTTTCCCTCGCCGCGGTACTTCACCATCGCAATTTGATCCATAATCATGGCTGCCGCAACCGCCTCGAGCGTCCCAACGGCCAACAAGCCGTTCCTCAGGAGGAATGTGACCTCGGCCACTCTCGACTCGGACTCAAGTGCCGCCGTCTCACCGACTGACTCGCCCCGCCAGTCACCCTCTACCACTTCGCTTTCCTCGCTGGCATCCGACGAAGTCCCGCCCTCCAAGAAGTACGGCAAGCTCATCGACACGTACGGGAACGAGTTTGAGGTGCCCGACTTCACCATCAAGGACATCAGAGATGCCATTCCCAAGCACTGCTACGAGCGGTCGGCCGTCCGCAGTCTTGGCTATGTTGCCCGCGACATGTTGTATCTCACCACGACCTTCTATGTCTGGAACAAGTTCGTGACGCCCGAGTACATCCCGTACCAGCCGCTGCGTTTTGTGCTGTGGGGCGTGTATACCTTCCTACAGGGTCTCTTCGGCACCGGTCTCTGGGTCCTTGCCCATGAGTGTGGCCACGGTGCCTTCTCTCCCTCGCAGAAGCTTAACAACTTTGTCGGCTGGATCCTGCACTCTGCTCTGCTTGTGCCCTATTTCAGCTGGCAAATTAGCCACAGCAAGCATCACAAGGCCACTGGAAACATGGAGCGCGACATGGTGTTCGTCCCCCGGACCCGGGAGCAGCACGCCACTCGTATCGGTCGCCTGGCCCATGAGCTATCGGAGTTGACAGAGGAGACGCCGATCTACACCTTCCTGCATCTGCTTGGCCAGCAGCTTGTCGGTTGGTGGAACTACCTCCTGACCAATGTCACGGGCCACGACAACCACGAGAGGCAGAGGGAGGGTCGCGGCAAGGGAAAGAGGAACGGCTGGGGTGGCGGTGTCAACCACTTCGATCCCCGCAGTCCGTTGTATGAGAACAAGGACATCCCTTACATCCTTCTGAGCGACCTCGGCCTGATCATCACCATCTCGGTCCTCGTCTATCTTGGCAAGACGTTTGGTTGGTTTAACATGTTTGTGTGGTACTTCCTACCCTACCTCTGGGTTAACCACTGGCTCGGTAAGTGGAATACATCTCAAATCAGCTGTGACAAGAGACTGGAGAAGCTAACAAGAAAATCTTAGTCGCCATCACGTACCTTCAGCACACCGACCCCTCGCTTCCCCACTACACTGAGAGCGAATGGAACTTTGTCCGCGGCGCCGCTGCCACTATCGACCGCGAATTTGGCTTTATCGGCCGCCACCTTCTGCACGGCATCATTGAGACGCACGTCCTGCACCATTATGTCAGCACAATTCCTTTCTACAACGCCGACGAAGCCACCGAGGCTATCAAGCCCGTCATGGGCCGGCACTACCGTGCTGACACTCGCGATGGACCTGTGGGCTTCCTCAAGGCTATGTGGAAGAGCGCTCGTATGTGCCAGTGGGTTGAGCCAACTGAGGGCGCCGAGGGTCCCGCCAAGGGCATTCTGTTCTTCCGCAACCACAATGGGCTTGGCACCGCGCCTGCTAAGATGAAGCCCGTTTCACAGTAGGCGTCGACAGCTGATAAGCGATGGTGGTCCTTGTGAAGGCGGGAACAATGAGCAGATCTTGTCTCTAGCCTAGCAGGTGCTTCCACTGGCCGGCTGTCTCGCTTCGGGGGCTTGAGCTCTGGAGCTAGCCCCACTACAATGTTGATAGCTCACTGCTTCACGGAGTTTTGATATGACTTAAAGGAAGTTGTTCTGTTCCCGCTTTGTTCATTATCGGATTGCTCTGGGACGGCCCGGAATTGGAAGCATTATTGGTTGCCATGTCAAGACCACGGAGAGGCCAGGCGTCGCATGGAGAGATAAATGATAGAATTGCATTTAATGGGAAAATGCTTTCCGAGCACAACAGGTTTCACTCCTTGTAAGGTTGCGTCGTATAGCGCGGAAGGGTGGTTCAAGAGATAAATGCCAAGCAAGAAGGGGGACTCCTCAGCGGGAGTAGCGCTGACGCTTTGGAACACATGGAGTGCTCTGCTTTGTAGGTGCCCATCGATGGGTTCACCTCTGGAGCACTCATTCAGCAGTAATATGTCCGCCATGGGCTACTGAAATGACGGGGAAAATCAAGGGGCTACCGCAAAACACCTATCGTACCTCTGAAATGAGAACACAATTACCCTCTTCATAGGTTATGGAATATCCGTTCTGATACAAGCTGCTTCGTCGTAGGAGAGTTCCGGCGCTTGCTCAAGCCACGACTGACTAGGGCTGTTAGTCTCCACCACCTCGAGGTGAAGCAGCTATGCCGCCCGCACATTTGAGAATCCCCCAGTCGTTGGCGATGCCTTCGTCTGGTGTGTCGGGCTGGCGCGTTAGCATTCGAAGACAAGACGGCGGGAAACAGCAGTAGCGCAGCAGCCATACCCAGGTTGAGAGTCGACCTGACGGGGCCGCGGCCGCCCACCAACGGCTCGCAGGAGCAAGTGATAAGGTGCTCTACTTTGCCCGTCGACGTGTATATTGTACAATCCGTACAGTAGTTGGAAAACTTGCCACTGGGAGCGCGAACGACGTTAACATCATCTCTACACTCTCTGCACACGTCTCAGCTGGATCGCAGGATCTGGGCTTACTACACCTCCCACCGCATGCGGCCGCTAGTCTGGTCTAGGCCGATGCACATGGTCAGGTCAAGTTCGTTGGTCGACTCTGTGTAGGTGCCATCGTCTTCCGGGTGGCAGCAAGTGGCGCCGAGGATGAAACTGCGAACGAGGCCAACGCCAGTGCAGCTGCGCGAGAAGTTGCCGAAGGCGCTGGAAGCGGCTGCGGTCGCGAAGATGGACGCCACCCAGACGAAGAGGGAAAAGGGAAAGCGCATGTTGCCGGGGACGGAATTATGGAGCGAGCGGTCTGTTATCGTTGGAGGCGAGTTCAAGGTTGCGAAAGACGGCTTCCCAGAAGCATCGAGGTAATGGAATATGGTGCCTTGAAATTCGTCGATCCATGGATACTGGCGAGTAGTTACCCAGATGTTGTTCATTTGAGCAGGCGGCCAGTCGCACTGGTCTCACTGAGAGGTTGGTCTTTCCTATCATGGCCAAACTCCTTCAGATGAATGAGTTGACGGCTGTAAGCCAGGCAACAAGTGTAGACTCGCCCGCGGCAAGAGTTCATTCCACGGATCATTACCACTTGGGCTTCTGGTCGGCTCTTTCTCATGGCGTATGCGTAATTAGATGCTACTTGACATGTAGTTTGCAATTTCTAATTACTCTGGACGTTTTTAACAGCAGGGAATGGCACTGGCCTTATTCCACACTAGGAGGATTGTAGTGCAATCTCTTTCAATCGGAGTCGTATACTAATAGTAATTACACTAGGTTCAGGTTGCAGTTCCCTCTTTGTCGCGGAGTGTGACAAAAGGCTCTAATCTCGGAGAAGGCATCATGTCCTCGACAAGTACCCTCGTCCCTTGCGTCTTCAGATAATACAGCAGAGGAACCTCGCTAAGATGATCGACTACGAAATCTTGGTGTAACCTTGGAGCTTTAAGTGACGCCTCGCAGAGAATCAGTTTCCGAAGTAGACTTAGTAATTAATGGAAGGTTGTTAAACAGCGTAAGCCAATCGCCCCTTCTTGTTCTCATCGATTTCATCCTTGAGACGGAATGTGGAAGAAAGAAGTCCTCAACAACGAGACGGGTTCAAGGGTTAGAAATCTCCCACTCGAATATTCGTTTTTTGCCTTGGAAAAATGCAGGAGGAAACATGAGAGGACTGGTAGAGAACAGAGTCTTCTAGTCTTGGGATTGGTCCATCGAAGTAAGTTACACCGAGCTGGCGATTGCATTGTATTCCAATGGTTGTTTCCTGAGTAACCGCTCTTCGGAGCGCGTACTGTGTAGTGTAGTGTAACCCATAGTGTAAGTAGAGGCAAGAATACTGGTCATCCGATGTAGTACACTACGGATAACGGAGTACGGAGTAGTTACGGAAGTATAGAAAGATTGCAGGCTTTCCCGGTTCACAAGGGTAGACCCGATCGCCAGCTCCATGCGCATCTCCCGGAGAGAGGCAGTGACTGCATGGGGCTCCAACATACAGAACGAAATAGATGCCTCAATAAAAGCTACATGACACGAGAGTAAGAGAGGAAAAGCTTAGTTAATCTCTTGTCTGCGTTGCGTGGAAAACTTCTGTTTCGAGATGTTAGTGTAATCGCGGGACGGAATTAGCCGCGGCGTGATATTGTGGTTCCAAAGCATGGCAGCAAAACAAGGCCCCGCTGCACTTCCGCAATCGAGATTGCTGGTGCCCCTCGTCATTTCCGCGCCCCTGCCAAGCTTGTGGCTTGGTGGGGCAACTTCCTGCATTGGTTCCCTCAGCGGACAAAAAAGTCAAGACATGAAACTGAACTGTCCAGATTATCCGTACTTCCCTGCCTTCTATTCTACCTCCTTCTTCCAGCGGCTGGGTTGGAGTGTGGAATCCGAATTTTCGACATGAGATAAGGTTTTAAGATCACCTCGCCAGTTTGAGACATTTTAGATACGCTGTTGACGTACTGTACACAGCATGCTCGTGACAATGCATAACTCCGCAGTAACATCGCACTCAGCGATTGGGCCCCACCTCTGACGACGCTGCAGCGTCGATGTTTTGTCCCATGCAAGCCACGTTTCCACGGTCTTACGTTGTTCATAGGTGTATTTTATAAAAACCGACCGCCTTCTACTGGAGCTGCTGTGGTCTGGGAGTTTCTTTGGGGGGAGGGGGTGGGGGTAAGTTGTGTGCAGTAGGGGGAGCCTCGAAGTCGGTCGGCGCCAACGGGTTTCAGAGGTCTCAGAATGGATGGCCAGCATGGATTGACCCCGACGCAACAGCGCCAACGACCCCAATCCTCCGCAGATGGCCTTGTATTAGTGAGATCTAGTGTACCCTACATTACACTGCACCACGCTAGTGTACGAATTACGTGGAACGGGTGGTGGCATGGCGGAGAGAGGGAGTGCATTGGGTTTTCTGTTTGTTGGGTTGATTTACCTGCACGGCGCGGCTCCCAAGTTTAGCCAACCTGCTCCACCAGCCACCTTCGAGGAGAAGGTTGCTCTGCCGATCCCCTAGGGACCCAAGGGTCAGAGCTTGTGAACAAATTGATTAACGTTACTATGTAAAGAACAACACATGGGCTCTCGCACATTGATAATCCGACGCCATCAGAATAGTCTTCACTTCCCATGTCGACAATCCGGACAGAGGATCCGAAAAGTGGCCCGAGACCCTGGTAGTTACTCCGTACTGCTGTTAACTTGTTAGGTAGGTATGTTGGCAGGGAGCTGTGCCTCTGATATCACCATTTGGTTCTCAGTCCTCCGTAGATGACATGTACCCTGATTTTGCACCTTCTTTTTTTTGGGGGGGGGGGGGGAGGGGAGAGGGTTGGTTTTGCGCTTGGGGTGGGCCTTCGATAGGTCCAGACTTGCAGCCATCCTCCGCTCTGAATTTCCGTTCCGCACTTCCATCCCCCTCTCGCTCGCTTGCTCCGTGTCGCGCGCTAGCCTCTTTTTGTAATTTGCTCCCTCTCGAGTCGGTTTTTCCTGTTGATTCTCGCAATACTGGGCGCCATTACGCCTTTCACGTCCCTTTTCTTGCATATACCATCATCCTGTCGGCAGTCACTCGTTCGCTGTCTCATACGCCAACTCTTGGGCCGCGAAGACGCCCAGATCCCTACATTCGTTACTCCGTACATCCGCTGCAGTTCATTCGACTTTCGTTTCGACTTTCGTTCCCCAGCGCCCATCAGAAAACCTTTTCGATTTAACGAGAAACAATCTACCTGACGACCTTTCCAATCGCTCGACCACGTTTGCAGCTCTTCATAGACCCCGGTGCTGTTGTTGCGCCGTCAGTTTTGTTTCGTCTAGTTGTCGCAACGCGGCCCCTTAACGTTATTTCCTTACTCCGGACCCGATTTCTTGACCAGCCGCCATTGTAAGACACGCGCTTTGGCACCCAGGGGCTAGCCGCTCACATTTCGTGTGATCGGCTCAAGCCACCGAACATCTCACCTCACCGCACATCCGGGACAAGCAGAGGCAACCGCATCGACTACCATCCTCCGTGCGGCTCTTCTCCGCTTCGCCGCAGGCAGAGAGAAACAAAGTACAGCTACGACGCAAGAAACCTCGCAATACCACTTAGGACAGGGTCTTGTGCACCTACAACCAACGCACGATCAGCCTTTCTCTTCCTCTGGAGGCTGTATCATGCCAAGATGATGATCTACGAGAACCCGTTACATGATGCCGTTCTTCCCGGGCCAGGCTCGCCGCCAGGCATGACGGCCTCCAAATCTTCCAAGTCGTCGTCGCTCAACTCGCTCCCTTCGGATGATGACAGTGTGCTCGGAGATGTCGCCCACTTCGAGGACATCGGGCTCGACGATGGCCAGCCCGATCCGCGAACTGCATCCGACAAGCACCTCAAGACGACTCCTAATCGCTACGGTCCCTCCTTCTCCTCCGATCTTCGCGCCGTTGCAAAGCGTCCGGCGTCAGCTTCGACTCCGCGGTTGCAGTACTCTCGTGAATCTTCAAGAAGCCGTCAGAATCGCGACGTCACGCCAGCGCTTAAATCCCGCCCGACTCTAACCCTGCAGAGCCAAACTCGCACCACAAATGGTCGCGGCGCCAGCCTGGGGGTTCTCTCGGAGCCCGCCACGGGCCCTCTCCCGTTTCGCACTCTTGGCCGACAACCTTCCCAGACATCCCTCAGCAGACACCGAAGTCCGAGCCCTAGCCTATCTCTCTCTCCCCGAAATCCGAACATGATGATGAAACCACGGAGGAGTAGCTGGCAATCGAACAGAGAGCGCAAGACGGCGTTGGAATTGGAGATGGAGTGTGATGAGGACGACGGAGACGACATCCCCGAAGGTCTTGTGCTAGACAACGTTCCTATCTCGCCGAGGCCGCCGTCGGAAAGGTCCCAGAGCCGCCCACCATCCAAGGCGCCATCGCCGGAGCGACCGCCTAAGGAGCGAGTGCGCAGTATAGGAAACGGGACGCCCGCAGTTGCCGTGGCCCAGGGATCGCTCCGCTCACCTACCTGGAAGTCGGAATCAGCGCTTTCAACCATGAGCTCGGCTGCTTCCAGCCGCGTCTCCAGCCCGGTGAGCTCGAGGGCCAAGGGCTGGTCCGCCGCGCTGGCTGAGCTGAATGCGGAAGCCAAGGCGCTGACCGAGAAGCTGGAGGAGCATGCCGAGAAGATGGAGCAGAAAGCGCAGCAACGGTCCAGCACCGGCTCCATGCCCAACTCGAGAAGGTCATCAGACCCGGAGGTCAAGCCGAGAGTGAAGTCGGCGATGGCGGAGCTGCCTCCTTTGCGTCGGTCCAACATCATGATCGACCCTCTCCCGATATCCAAAGAAAAGGAGGCCGTTCTTTCGCGCACGCGCCCCTCGTGGCTCCCACCCAAAGACCCCGCGGAGGAGCGCCGCCACTTGAAGGAGTACCAGAAGATGATGGCGCAGAGCCTCGAAGCCGAACGTCGCCGTCAGGCCGCCAAACGCGCCCGCTCCGAGTGCCGCGATGTTGCCGCTGACAGCATCATGCACATTTGGGAACGCGAGATCATCCCTCGGTGGAATGAGGCCATTCGCGAGCGCAGGACTCGAGATATGTGGTGGAGAGGCATCGCGCCGCGCAGCCGGGGAGCTGTCTGGACCCGGGCGATTGGAAATGAGCTTGGCCTTACCAAGACGTCGTTCGAGGCTGCATTGCGCCGCGCTCGGGAAGCCGAGACCAGAGCCAAGTCAGGACATGGAAGCGCGGAAGACATGCGCGCAGTGGCGTGGTTCAACGCCATCAGTGAGGATGTGCGGGAGCGCACATGGCCGGATCTGCGCATCTTCCAGCCGGGAGGGCCACTGCACCAGAGCTTGATCGATGTCCTGCGCGCACATGCAATGTACCGCAGCGACATCGGATATGTCCCAGGCTGCAATGTGGGTTTTTTCCCCCTTCTCCTGCCTTGCACTGAACGTTGACCGAATAGAGCTGACACATCGCAGACCATCGCGGCCCTTCTGCTCCTCAACCTCCCGACATCGACAGATAGCTTCATCGCGCTCGCTAATGTTCTTAACCGACCGCTTCCCCTCAGCTTCTATGCGTCGGACGCCGGCGCCAAGAATTCGGCCTACAACCTCGTCCTGCACACTCTCATCCAAAAGTCGTCCGCCCTCCACGACCACCTCACCAAACTTGCCGGTGCTGACCGCAACCTGGACGCCTTCCTCGAGAGTGTTTTCACTGGCCTCTTTACCCGCCACCTCGCCCTCGACGAGGTCACGCGCCTGTGGGACGTGTACGTGTTCGAGGGCGACGCGCTGCTCGTGCGCGCGGCCGTGGCGCTCCTGTTGCAGCACGAGATGGCCCTGCTAGCAGCCGGATCCGTCGCCGAGGTTCAGGCCGTGCTGCTCGGCGGGTCCGTCGTGGTTGTTCCCGCGGCTCCCGCTTCTCCTTCGCCCGACGGCTCGGCCTCCACAGGCGGGGGCGCGCGCCTCTCGGTGATCTCGCCGCCGCCCAAGAGCCCGCGCGTTGTGGGCGGACAGGGCGATGAGGAGAGGTGGATGACAGCCGTGCGGGAGGCGGGCAAAGTCTAAAATTTCCAGGGGCTTGACCTCGCTGGATCAGGCTCCTGTGGTTCGTTACGGTATAAAGCACAATGCAAAATGAGGTATACATACAGCGGAAGAGTTGCGGCGTCTTAAAACAAAGCGAGTGGTTTCATCGGTCCTTCGGCGTTGTTTGGCTTCTCTTGGGCTCATTTCCTCCGTCACCTTTTTTTTCTTTGGGTAGCGGGCTGGTGGCTGAGGCCGAGATTTCATCCGTTTATTTATTCCTTCTTTGTTCTCTTCGGTTCTTCCTTATTTTGGGCACTGGCTTTCGATCTTGCTACCTTCTCTTCATTTTCCTAAGCTTCTTACTTCGTTCTCCTGCCCACCTCTTCCAAGGCTACCATACCCGTCTTTGTGGCTGGCTGGGTTATTGTTTATACTTAATATTCGACGGTGCCACCTGGCGTGGCTGTTGGGGCGAGTGTTTTGGGGTGACCTTTTATGTTATTTTTTTTATCTTTCTCTGTTTTCTTTCTCGGTTGGGGGAAGCAATGAGGAATGCGGTAGAGGCTGGGTTTTCCCTCGGCCTCCGCGCGTGTGGGCTCTCTGGGCTGGGCTGATGGCAGCGGACCTCTTCTACTTTTTGATGTGTCTGTCAGAATTAAGAGCTGGGAGCGGGATCATGTCTGGAGCGTGGACCGTTCTCTTAGAAGAGATGAGATTCTTTGATATATAAAGATGGAATCATGAAGACTAATCCTTCCATTCTCCTTGCGGCCTGATTGCTTGGAACTTGCCGGTTCCAGCATGCTTTTGATGTTTCCGCTCCGTTTATGTGGTCGGTCTGTGTGCAAATGACGCTGTTTTCCACGAGCGCTGCTGGCTCACTCACCCCTGACACGTTAGTACACGGTCAGAGCAAGAGATTCCTGTACGCAGGATGCATTCCTAAATCCTAAATACTACATACACAGTACGTCCGTACTAGGTTTTTGTCTGCAACGTGAGCCGTTATGGAAGGATACCTTGGCATGCGAGTTTGCTCGGAAAAAGATGCGACAACCTCGGATTATGAGTAGCCTAATACTTCTTATTAACCCCACCAAAATGTGTAATCGTCCAGCCGCTGAATATCGTGTCATGTTCCCGTATTGGCATAAAGAATACAGGTTCAAGAATGGAACCTGATCTAGCAACTCCCATATCTCCCAAGATCTAGCGCCCCGAAACGCCTTTCCTTTTCGCTGTCAGATGGTTCCAGCGAGCCCAGTCTACGTCGGTCCTCTATAGCTTGTTCCCAAGCAACTCTTTTTCCCTTGGCATGACCTGCCTGTTGGCTCCAGGGAGATGAATACCCCGGGCCATGATGCAAACGATGCATGACGCTCAGATGTCCCAGACCAATTCCACTACCTCATCGACCGCCTGCGTGTCGGCCTCGTCCCTTTTGGCGCGATGCACATACAGCTGCCTGAACTTCTCGCCCTTGCCGAATCCGCCGTCAACCGCCTCCAGCTGATAGCTCTTTTTCTTGTCGTCGGGCAGGCGCGGACGGAACGGCCCGTAAATGAAATCGAACCTGCCATCGGCCTCGTCGAACGTGCTTTCCATGCGGTCCAGGTCGATCTTATCGATGCCGTCGCGGTAGACCGAAATGCTGTATCCATTGGCGAGCAGGGTATCCGTCCCGAAGCGCCAGCGCTGCAGGAAGCAGTCACCACACACGCGGGCGATGGCGGCCATGATAGACACGGGGGCCTGGTACCACGACTTCCAGTGGTGGATGCTCAGCACGCGCCGGCCGCTCTCGAAGAAGCCGGCGGGGTCGCCGCGAATGTCGTTTTGGTACAGGTCGTCGACAATCGTCAGCTTGGTCGTGGTGCGTGTGTACATGCAATCTCGGAGCATGCCGTCGCCCGAAGGCACGACGGTCTCGCGCACGCAGTCCTCGAGGTGCGGGTCGAGCTCTCTGGCGAGGGGGACCGAGAGGAAGGTGCCCGCGCCGCCGTAGGCCATATAACCCCATATCTTGATGCTGATCCAATTGTCGGCTAGTGCGCCTAACCACGCGGGCTTGGTATGGTCATGCTCGCTGAGGGCAACCGAGAGGGGGTGCAGGGCAGGGAAGAAGGTGTCATCATCGAGGACGCCGAGCCACTGGGTTTGCGGGCTGGAGGCCTCGAGCATGTCGCGGATCAGGAGGAAATGAAGCTGTTCGACGGCCGCCGGGCGCTTAGGCTTCTCATCTTTGGTGTTCTTGCGCGGAAGGGATTCCTTGAACCTCGGGGAGACGATGGTTGCATTGACCTTATGATCGCGATACTGCGCCTCGAGGGCCTTGAGGTCGGGCTTGAGAACGGGGTCATCAGCGTCCGCGACCACGGCAAGCAGCTGGGCGCCGGTGTCGGCAAGCCAGTGGGCGAAGACTGGAAGCGACTCTTTGACGCGCTCGTATGTGGACGCAATGCCGAAGAGGAGATGGCCGTATTGGCCGTTAGGTTCGGGAAACGCCGGTGGCACCTCGAGGGCAAGCGGCTCACATGGAGGCGGAGCCTCCCGCGAGCAGTCGGCTTTTAGGTTGAGGTTGGTGGTGCTAGAAATGAGCGGGTCCTTGATGTTGCCAAGGGCATTGCGGTCGACGTCGCCGTGGAGGGGCTTGACGCAGCGGCGCGTATACACGATGTTTTCCGTCAGGCCAAGATCCTTGCTGCGCAGGAACTCCCAGTCCCGACCGCAGAAGTCGGAAGATGCACTGCCCGTTCCGCTCGCGCCGGCCTGACTTTGTGACCCGCCTGCTTCTGTGCTCGACGTCTCGATCTCTGGGTCCCGTTGGGGATCATTCTGGCCGGCTCCGGCATCGTGGTCCCTCAGGCCATCGGGGAGGTGAGGCAGCTCGATCGGATAGCCGTTGTGCAGGCGGTGGGCAGTTAGGAGGAGAATGCTGAAGAGGAGGGCAACCAAAAGGGCGAGATAGGTTCTCGCAGAGCATTGATGGGCGAGCATCATGAAGCCGGCATGTCGTCGAGGTCAGAAATGGTCCGAGGCAGGAGGATGCGGAGGCAGGAGGATGCGATGGCCGCTCTGCGCTGGAGCCTGGGAGAGAATCCAAGGGAAAAAAAAAAAAAAAAAACGAACACGCAACGAAACAGGAAAGCGGGCGAAGTTCAGAGAAATGCAGTGAACGAGGAAGGCACCGAAGACGGTGGGGGGCCACTGAGGAGTCTGTCAGGGACCTGAACCTGGAAACCTGAACACAAGGAGCGGCAATCAACGCCTATCAGGGCAAGAGGGACGAAATCAAGGACACCCTCCTCAGACTGGATATTACATTACGGTGCCCATCATTCCGCAGCTCATCTCTTACCTACGCCGTAAGACGTTGGACTAGCTCGCACAGCACACGGCCGAGATTCGAAGATTGCTACTTGATCCTCCGTGTCGCTCGTGCACATCGACGATGTCTTGCCATGCCCTCCCGCCAAGCTTCACAATAGCTTAAATCCCACGGAGATCGCTTGGCACACCGTTTCGCCGCTACATTACACTACGCGATCGAAACCTTACGCAGTATTACTCGGGTAACACCCCCTGGTATTTCCTTCCACGTAACATCTCCGGGGGCCAGACCAGGGTGGACCTTCTCTGCTTCGTCTTGATTTCGGCGGAACACGGCAGTGGGGTTCCACACTGAAACACAGCGAGCGCACTGGATGGAGCCTTGCAGCGACCTACCACAGTAAAGCCGGGACCCACGCGGTTGGGGTGATCGCCAGTAGTTAATGAATCGGCCTGGTTGACACAAAAGAACGCTGCAAATGAGAGGTGGCGCAGCACATCCCTGCACCGTACACTAAATAGTTATCCCTTCGTAGCGCGGACTAGTGTAGGGTACGCGAGGGGGCGATTGGACCTACTCGGACGAATAAAAAAAGAAAGCACCGAAGTATGGAGTAAAGGGGGTCAACCTATTTTGATAGTATTTGCCTTTCCAACACTGAATATTGAAAGAGCGCTAGATGGTGCGCTTCACCTTGGAAGCACGACCGGAGAGTTACAATGACGCAAACTGCATGCCTTTGCTTGCGTGCCTGGTAACTAACTAGGTAGGGTACGTACCCAGCTGTGTTGGGGACCATGCCTATGAACGCGTGCGATGTGCAAGTCGGAGCGATTATATTCCGTATACAAAGTGCCTGCACTAGTTATGGGATGTGCTCGGTCGAGTCGTGGAAACAGCGGCAACGCGTTCTGTACAGCACATAACTCCAACACATGTACACATTACAGGGCCTTTTATCCTTCGCGCTGGACACGCAGCATAGCCATTCATGGCCATTTCTGAGACGCCAGTAATAAAATAGCGGACCGGAATCAACCGCGGCCAAGTATTTTGAAGGACACTTTCAGAACACAAAGCAACGGGAAACCAACTAGCTTGCGAATTCCGCTATATCCCACCTTACCTGATGATGGAATAGTGTACCTTATAACTATCATCTAGTACCCAACCGCGCCCGGTGCTGTGACGTTGAACAGTCAAGCGGGTGGAGCGATCGACCGCAACGGGGCCATTCTTGGCTTCTGTACGCCCGTATTCCGTAACTACCTCCGGCAAACTGTGCATTCCTGTACTAGGGTAGTACCCAGCGTACCGACTCAATCCCTGCTTAGACTTTGTAGAGCTGTCTTATCGCAACGTTCTTCCTAGGAGAGGCAGTCCCTGTAGGGAAGCATAAAGCCAAAAGCACCGATAGACAAGGAAGGATTAAAAGCAACAATGACAAGATTGGTAGATTCCAAATAACTATATTGAGTGTTACACTCTCTTGCAAAGACAATCGGCGTTCTGTCAATAATTTCTTTCCTGCCCGTGGTATGACGTTAACGGACTAAGGCGAGGCGGGCTATACACTACAGTACCTTATATGAAACGTCTTCAGTCCCTTGCAGTGTATCCCCATCGCAGCACAGCCCCACAATCAAGTTTCAACGTTCGCTGGTTGACCGATGCGTTTTCATTAACCTGCGGTGTTGATCCTTAGGTGGAGAGGCAGCAAATTTACTTTACACGGTCCGCTAGAGCCAAATTCCCGGCCGATCTTCAGAAATAATTGGCCAAGTCGATGTGGCCATCAGTTTCCAACAGAGGAAAGAGATTGAGTGCGCCAAAAGATCGCTCGGCGTCAGGATCGAGGGAGTCGGCCCCTGCGACCGAAAAGTCTGGCGTTCCGGACATGTCGGCCAGCCCGAGGAGTGTCGACTCAAAATCAAAATTGAACCGCGGTTCCCGGTTGTCAAGATGACCCGAATGTGCCTTGTCTGACCCGCCAGCACCCTTCTGAGGGCTACTACTTTGCCGGCTCCGAGATAATCCTCGGTCGCAGTTGTTGCCTACCCGCGTCGTCCGAGGAATGAGGCCAAACAGCTGCGACGAGCTTTCTGTTCTCTGCTGCCGCTCCTCTATTTCCCTTCTTTCGAGGTACTGGAGTGCTGTGCTGAGCAGAGATTTGGCGATAAGGGAATACTGTACAGCGTGGGCGTCTGCTTGAGCGAAATATTCGAGGGCGGCAATGGAAGCTCGACAATGTTTCTCGATTATGCGCCCGAAACCGCCCATGAGACCCATCCCAAGTACAAGCGATGAGGCAAAGAGCCACGAACTGGGACTGGACTAAGTAGCTGTGCTAGGAAGTGGGCGAGGATGACTTACACGACGACTGGAGCACGGCGCGTCATTAGGCCTCGCTCAATGAGGCTCTGTACCGGTTCGACCATCAGGATCGCCGCGTCGATACAGGCGTCAGCCAGCTTCGCCTTGCTCGTGAGGCACCTGTCCGCAAAAACGCTCTTCTCCGACAGCCTCCGGTGAAGCTCGACCATCAAGAAGGGTCGTGAGACGAGGATGACAGCATAGTAATAATTTGAGAGGACCTGACAGGCTCCGTTAGCCGTACCAGGCGGGTCACTGGGTAAAGCTTTGTCAACGGTTTCCTTCAGTCGTTGCAGCCACCTATCGGACCAGTCTCGGAGCTCCCGCGATATTCCCTCGGTCAGCCGCGGCGATATCTTACGGCGCGAGTAGACTTCCAGGACGATAGCCTCGATTACCAGGAAAATCTGGGCGGATGCGTTCAGCAGATCGAATCTCTCCTGGCCGTCTTCGTCTTGTGCCCGGTATGGCACCGTGCAGTCAACATCCGACGTGGCCGGGGGCCGGCCCATGGACGTGCTCAGAAACAAGTCCAACACTCTCAGGCTCTTCCAAAGCCGGTCTCTCAGATGGTGGACATCAGGACCAAACCTCGCATTAACAGTCGTTCGGTGGATGCCGATGGAATAGGCTGCTCGAGCCGCAATGCCAAAGAAGAGGAAGGCCCCGTTGATTTGGCAAGCACCGAGCGAGTAGAAAGTGACGAGGATGAAAGCCTGGACGCTGGCAACGCCCACGTTGCCGCTGAGGCTGGTGAATGCGAGGTTCCGAGCATACTCGAAGTAGAGGCGGGCAGTATGCTCGTCCGACTTTTGACAGCCGATAGCGAGCACCAGGTAGTTCACCGCCGATGGGACATCGACGGTGGCATCGCGTGGGCGAGGCTCCTCGGCCCAGGCGGCAATATCATCAGCTAGACGCGCATTGTCAAATATATCAATCAGCCCTGCCGTCACATCGATGTAAGCAGCGACAGTAGGGCGGACGGAAATCTTGATTGCAGGCGGCTCAACCCCGTAAGTACCAGATTCTCCAGGCCTTGAGTAGACGTTCGCAAGGGCCGAGTAGCCGCTGGTTTCGGGGGCAAAAGCCTCGGCGTCGACGCGGCTCGTGACCAGTCTCCGGACGGTCTGGAAAAAGGAAAGAGGCGCGCAGTCCCCGATGAAGATCAGTTTGCCTTGGGCATCGCAAAGAAGACGAGCCTCGCGGGGGACTTCTGTCTCTTCGTGCTCCTCGAGGGCGGTGAGGACGGCGTTCCTGGCTTGCTGTTGCGCAGGGCTGGGGTGCAAAATGGACCCCGCGCTTGAGAATGTGTCGCCTTCGCGGGTGGCACCTTCAATCGGTGCGAGAGTGGATGACGACGTCGTTGGTTGGCGAGGGAATGAGTCCGCTTCTTGACCGCCTCGTCCGGAGGGGACGGAATTTGATGATGACCGTGGGGTCGGAGCGGCAGCAGAGAAGTCCTCAACAGCGACGTCGTCGGAGCGGGGCCTCGGGCGGCGGCGGCGCGGAGCGGTGTAACGGCAGCTATCCGCCTGCCGCCGCCTCACACAGTATGCGCATGGACGGGCGCCACTGCATTTGATCTTTCGCAATTTGCAAAGATCGCAGGCGTTGGCCACGCGCGTGCGGAGTGATCTGGTCTCCATGGCAGAAATGACGAGCAGGTCCGAAAGGCAGAGATCGAATTAAAGCCGAGGGGACTGAAGCTGGCAGGGACTTGGGCGCCCCCACCTGTGCCTTCCAACTTCCGAAATTGAGCACCCAGTTCTCTGTAATCCCCATGTACAATAAATTCCCGTTCCCGTCTGTCAGATCCCTAAGGAGGCCGAAGTTCTTGGATTGTCCCGCAAAACAAAGGATAATGAACAGGATGAAGGTGAGAGGAAAGGGTGCTTTCAAGTACCCTCGAATTAACAATATTCTCATCACATTAATTAGACGGTGGCTGGTTCCTATCATTAGATGATTGGTGACAAGTCGAGACTCGGATCTATGGACTTGGATTCCGAGCCTCAAGACTGCGGACTGAAATTCGATTGGGTAGCAAGATGAAGTAAGTAGTAAGTAAACAGAAAACACTTGATATAATTCAAAGACAAATACAATACCAAGAAAGAAACCTCTAAAACCTACCGTTTAAGACCCGCCCCCCAGTGCTTTGGTTATGCGGAGACTTTGGGTTTCTTTCCAGCTCGCAACCATCGAGGCGATACACGAGTTTAATCTGTAATTACCTCTACGAGAAGTTCAGAGGAGTGCTCCGAATGCCATGAGACAGACTGGATGGGAACCCAGGCAGGCATTTGATTCAATGCAAATGTCAGCTAATTAATTATCCCCGGCGAGTATAAACGAGCTCATATTATAATTAGCTATTAATTATCGAGCACTTCACTCCTGAACAGACCATCAAAACATCGCAAGAGTTCCTAAACATATTGGTAACAACACCAGTAATTACACATCTAATCAATGTTCTTCTCTCTCTTGGTCCCGGCCAGACAAGTCTCAACCAAACGTCTTGAAGAGATCACCCGCATACTGCACAACTAAGCCGCCATACATGACTACATCGTCCTTGCTCTCGGCACGGTTCATATCCTCGGTATACCTCCCGAGACACTGCTCCAGCGTCTTGCGTGACTGCTGCATGTTCTTGGTAAGCCTGTACCTGGAATCCCTCGCCACCACCGCGGCGCGCGGAGTGCCGGCGCTACCAGCGCCGGCAATGTCGGCACCAGCGCCCTGCCCGGCCTCCGCCGCGCCCTCGGCCGGGTGGTCCCGCTCCGCCTGCTCCCGCCGGTTCCCCGCCAGCAGCAGCGCCACCTCGCCGCCCAGCGCTCCGACGTCCCCCGCCAGCTTGGTCAGCGAGTTGAACAGCACCGAGTGCCGAAACGCGGCCCGCAGCTCGTCGCGGTCGAGGCGATCGTGCAGGCGCGCGATGTCCGTCCGCAGAGCCTCGATCTCCTTTCTTGGGAGGATCTGATCCTTTTTCGCGGGTCTTCTGGAGGCAGAGGAAGCGGCGAGGCCGGTTTCCAGGGCCTTGAGGCGCTTGTTGATTGCCCCAAGGGTCTTGGTGCTCGTCGGGGCAGTCAAAACGTCCGTCGCCGTCGCCGTCGCCGTCGCTGTTGTCTTGTCTGCTGTTGCGGTAGGTTAGATGGGGGATGAGGCTATCGTGGGTTCTTCCTTACTTGGTTGGGGACTTTCGGGAAAAGGTGCTGTGGCTCTGTCGCTGTTTCTGCTCATGACTGCCGTCGTGGGTTCAGCACACTTTTGCCTTCTGGGCTCTTCGGAGGTCTGGACGACGGGTGGAAGATGGGTAGAGACCGGGTTTGGATAAGCCCTGAATGTATAGTCGCGGTTGGGCACATGGCCGCCGAGAGGCGTGAGTTCTCTGGGTTCGTAAGCGTGCTGGTGGATGATTTTAGGGTTGGACGGGCCAGGAGTGGCTGGGATCTTGTAGATGCCGTCGTCGATAGGAACCCTGAGTCCCTCGTCAGGTTTGTGCTCGGCTCTCGTCTTGCTGCAGTTGGCCTGGCTGGAAGATCTGGGGCTATCACCGGCTGTTGAAAGCTGCGCCCAGTTCCCGGAATTTTTGATTTCATTGGCACCAATATGCTTGCTTCTCTCCTTCTGATCTTCGTTAATATCCTCTTCCCCTGACATCAGTACACGAGTTGTTTCCTCCTCCTCCTTGGGAGATAATAGAAGGGCAGGCTTGTCGGAAGTCTGATTTTGGATAATAGGACTATGTGCCCAAGGGCTGTCAACGGTCGACCATTTCTCCTGCTCTAGTCTCTTGTCCTCGGACCTTTTAGACTTGCGCTTTCTGTTTTTCCTGACTCTCTTGGCTCGCCTTGCGGTCGGCGATTCCTGGAGATCATTGAGAAAGCCGCGTTTGTTCGAGCCCAACAGGCCGCGATTCGCAGAAGATGGTAAGAAATTGGGCTTCATGTTGCACACCCAGTTGTTGAAGAACAGATCTGTTGCTGGTCAAACTATTGACTGAGAGATCGAAAAGATAAGCAGTCGTCGATGAGACTGAAAGGCCTAGTTGAATCTAGCAAATGAGAGAAGAAAAGAGGAACATTAAGGAGCCGCTGATTCTCACAGAAAGGGGGTACTTGAACCGACAAAATGATTTTAGCATTGCTGGTGCTGTCCCTTTAATTAGTCGTTCAAGAATGAGCAGTACTGATGGCCTAGCGAGGGGCAGCTTGGGGGACGAAGGGCAAGAGAAATCCCGTTCATCTATCAACTCTGCTAGATCAAGAAAGATTGTCTTAGCCGGAGAGACTTGGTTGGGAGATGGAATTGTGTAGTTTATGGAGTGATAAGGCGGTTGATAGTCGGCGAGGGTTAAAAAGCCGGCAGATGATTATTCACATCACGGCGAGACATATTTGAAGCGATCGAACCGAAGCCAAGGTCGACACCATTCAAGTCGATTTCGACCAGAGTGCACACTTGGGATGAACGTTTAGAGCAAGTGTGTTAATCAGCAAGTTATGAAAATGTGGAAACAAGAAGGAACCAGCAAAAGAAGAAACGGGGTTTGGCGAATCGTTAATTAAGGGACCGTACTCTCTTTCCGCCAACGTTAGCTGTACACAAGCATTAAAACAAGAAGGACGACCTATAGGATGAAGAAGTTCAATAGTATGTCCCTAATTCTCCTGTACCACTAGCTACCCCGTACGGGGCCTTCAACGTTTACTTTTAGACATTTTCTCAATCCTGTAGGTACAGAGCATAATTATAATACTCAAGGAACCAAACTTGCTCATCGCTGACTAAACATCGTAAATGGTTTCTTTCAGAAATGATTGGTGACTCCTACCCATGACCCAACAGGTTCTTCCGCTCCGTGTTTGTGACGGCGTCGTTTGACGCCGACCGTTGAAGAGTGACGTTTTTTGTCGTCCTCGGAATGCTTTGTTTGACTTCCCGTCGCCAAGACAGTGCTTGTCCTGCCAACCCGGTTGGCCGTACCCAGCAATAAAGACGGCCACACCATAACTAATGTTTCACGAGCGCCCGTATTGCGGTATTGCAGCATGCGTCTGGACCAACGAGCTGCCCAAGGGCAGGGGTGCTAAAACCCCACTTTGTTCGCTCCCGTAGCACAGCCCCGTCTGTCCACATGTTTCTTTCAATCCCTTGGATTCCAGAGCTGAGTCGGCCACACAGAAAATACATAGGACTTGGCCTGGGTTTTCTGTGTTGTGCCGCCCAACTCACACCAATTGTTGTCGCAGCGCCTCACGGCGTTACCTCGCTCTTCGGACTCCACTCCCCCCTAGCCAACAACGGCGGGAATAGTGGGCCTTACGTCAGTTAGTACTAGTTCGTTACGAGGAGGGACAGAAGGAGTGAGCGGTTCTGTTCACGTCTCACGAAACCCGATGGACACTCAACACCCGGTTCGCCCGGTCTGCACAGTAGCTTCTCAAGCCGCCTTCTCAATCGCATACCCGCGGTTTCCCGTATCCCGCCTCCTCCGAACGACCCATCGATAACTTTTCCAGCCAGAAGAACGTCCAACAGCCGATGCCAGTCGGCCGAATCTTTGGATCCCTTCGGACGGATAATGGCGCCGACAACAACTGCGCTGCTAGGTGCGCTTCTGCTTGCATCAAGCAGCGTGAATGCACAGCAGGCCAAGCTGCAGGTCAACCTTAATTCTGCTGGTGAGTGAGCACTTCCATCCTGTATCTCCGGCACAAAGCCAGATGCAAGGATAGCCGCTAACTTGCAGCAACGACAGAGTCGATCAAGTCGGCCGCGAAGATTGTCGCAAAGAACCTGTATTCCTACTACCACGGGAATGAGCCCGGCCAGACTCCCGGTATCCTACCCGGGCCGCCCCCGGGCGGTCCCTACTACTGGTGGCAGGCCGGCGCCATGTGGGGGACCTACATCGACTACTGGTTCTACACGGGCGATGACACCTACAACGCCGAGACGACGCGGTCTTTGTTGTTCCAAGCCGAACCGCCTGTTAACGCCTACATGCCAAAGAACTGGACCGCCTCGCTGGGAAACGACGACCAAGGTTTCTGGGGTATGGCCGCGATGCTAGCCGCCGAAGTGAACTTCCCGAACCCACCCAAGGATCAACCGCAATGGCTCGCTCTGGCCCAGGCCGTGTTCAACACCCAGGCACCTCGTTGGGAGACGGAGTACTGCGCTGGCGGGCTGCGGTGGCAGGTCGTGTCCACAAACGGCGGCTACGACTACAAAAACACCATTGCCAACGCCGTCTTCATGAATATCGCCGCGCGTCTGGCCCGCTACACCAACAACGATACCTACGCGCTCTGGGCCACCAAGGCGTGGGACTGGATCGAGGCGATGGGCTACGTCACAGACAAGTATGACGTCCTCGACGGCGCCCACATTGGGCACAACTGCACCGATCTCAACCCCGTCCAGTTCTCGGCCAATGCCGCCATGCTCATCCACGCAACCGCCGTCATGTACAACTATGTATGTCTTGGTCACTAGCCTCCCCCCCAAACTCTTCCTCCTCCGAAAAGAGGACCAGTTCAGTTCAACTGACATTGTTTCCCCAAAACTAGACCACTGGCGAAACTCGTGCCAAATGGCGACGCCACGTCGCCGGGCTTCTCAACCACACCATCGACCACTTCTTCCCCGAGGGCATCATGGTCGAGCGGGCCTGCGAGCTCGAAGACCGGGTCCAGTGCAACACGGACCAGCACTCCTTCAAGGGCTACATGCACCGGGCGCTGGCGACCGTGGCCGTGCTGGCTCCCTTCACGTACGAGACCATCACCAAGACGCTCCGCAGCTCCACCGAGGGCTGCGTCTCGTCCTGCCTGGCCGACGGCACCTGCGGCTTCCGCTGGAACACGGGCGAGTACGACGGCGACACGGCCGCCGGCCCCGCCGGCCAGGAGATGAGCGCCCTCGCCGCCCTGTCCACCATGCTTCTCGAGCAGGAGAAGGTGCTCAAGGGCCCCCTGACCAACACCACGGGCGGCACCAGCCAGGGCGACCCGAACGCGGGGCAGAAGTTCGAGGGCGTGTCGCCGCCGAGGGAGATCACGGCGGGCGACCGGGCCGGCGCCGGTATCCTCACGGCCGTGGTGCTGGCGTCTTTTTTGGGGAGCCTCGTGTGGATGGGCATGGGTTGGTCGGAGAAGTGAAGCGAGGCGCTCCTTTTTTTCGTCGTTGCATTCGTGGGGTTTTGGTTGGTTGCGCAAGCGGGACAGGTGCAGTCGGCCGGTTAACAAGTGTATGAGCGTTCTTGGATCTAGCCAGCGGGCGAGCGGTTAGGATCCTGGGTGGACGCCTGAACGGTATCAGAGAGGATGATTCTCGGTCTTGCTCTTTTTTTTTTTTTTTTTTTTTTTTTTTTTTTTTTTTTTTTTTTTTTTTTTTTTTTTTGCGGCGTTGGGGGATATTCGATCCATCCTACGGG